>NW_007102998.1:77108-101200 GCF_000164805.1 Carlito syrichta | reverse complement strand
GGCCACTGCACTCCAGTCTGGGCAACGGAGTGAGACTCCAACTCAAAAAAAAAAAAGTAAATAAAAAAAAATTAAATCCACTTTGATTTAACCTTAAAATCTATGACTTTCTACTAAAGCATTTGCAGTAGGCACTAATCATTCATGTTTACGGTTCTTCCTTTTGTATACTGCACAGAACACATTAGGAGAACATGAACCAGGTTTACTCAACTAAACGGAATGTGTGACATCAGCTTCTTCTTGACTCAAGGATGGGAAACAAATATAAAGAACAAGAGACAGAATCTGCACATGTGACACATGGTTTGTTACTTTAACCGAGAAATGTAGAGGAGAAAAAAAAAGACACACACCAGATTATCTATTTGCTATTTTAATTAAGAATTAATAATAATACACACATATTTATGTAATATCTTTATTTCATAACCTGAGAAAAGCACACAAGTCCAGAAATACCACCTTTAGCTCTAGCATGGCCTGACAATGAAGTAGCACTTGCTGTGTCAAACACATGAAACAGATCTTTCTGCCAAAACTTTCAGGGTAATGGTAATTAAATAAATTTTTGGTTACTCCCATCCTATATCCTGCACTAAGTTGATTAACCTGTTTAATGAGTATATGAGAATGACCATAGCTGACCTCACATCAAAGAGTCACATTGTTGCTGTGTGCTGACCTGAATTTTAATTGTGTGCTAGGTTCTTTAATTGTACCAGAGATGTGCTAGAGAATAGAGTAGGTGTTTTAAGCAACAGCAGGTTTCTTTTCCCAGATGTGTTCAGTTAGTTGTAACATGCAGGATTAGATGCTGGTTTGCCCCAGTCAGGATCTGGATTCTTCCCCTCTTTGCAGAGATTCACAGCTTAACAGTTATCTTTGGTACAACTGCCAGTGGTGATTAATTTATATGGTGAAACTTATCTTCATGTATGTTTAAACACCACAAAGGAGTTTAGGAAAAAAAAAAAGAGTCTGTAAATAAGTCAACAGTGCATAAATTAGGATCCAAGTAGTCTGTGGGTCTCCCTTAAGGCCCCCAGTCTCGGTCTTCAGCCTCCATGAGGATCATTAGAGGCAGATGTGGCTTCTTTATTGAGTGCTGTCACCAAGGACCAACTGTTACTTCAAGCTACAAGTACCAGACGGTAGAAAAAAAGGAAACTAGTTCTTAAGTGACAACATTGGTTTTTTAAAAAACAAATCCTAAAACTCAATAACATTGACTGCAGTCTTCTTTCCAATTCCTCTTTAATTTATTTTTGTACACAACTTCAAGAGGGTGTTTTAGCTATCCACTTCATGAGTTCAACTTTTTTTTTTTTAACCTGTAGGTCATATACTTCCACTGGTTAAGCCTTACAAAAAATAAGTGCCTTAAATATTTTTACAAGTTTTTATTTGACAGGGGCTGCATATATAAATAAGGATAAATAAAGAAACCACTATTGTTCCTTGTGCTGTATTCTTTCCTATGCCCATTAAGGGTTGCAAAGTGGGCCTGGTGTGGGTAGGAAGGGGCTCAAATGACTTCTGTCCTTCACTGTTTCTTATCATCTGTGACAACAACATCCCCTGCTGTTAAATGGCACCTATTCCAGGGTAGATAGGAGGGGCGTAAGCAGGGGGAATAGCAATAAGACTCCAAGGAATCATACAAGGTCCCTAGCCATAACAGGGTATGTGTATCTCTGATTTGCATAATTCCAGTTATCTTGAATTCTCAAAGAATGCTTTCTTTCTGCTTTTCTTCTTCTGTTACCTGTCTTGCTCATTTGGTCTGAGGTTCTAATACAAACTTGTACTATGACTTTAGGATATTCATTTAACTTCTTTTGACCTCAGTTTCTTCATCTGTAAAAGGAAGATTAGGACATTATCTCCAAATCTTGTTCCACTAAATGAGTTGTCTGCTATTCTGTAGTAGTCTTGTCAGAGTATTTCACTAAGCAGACAGTTAAACTATTTCCTATAATTCCTTTCCTTTTTTGAGGTATTTTTGGGCTTTATTTCATGTTCCTTCACAAGCATTTAGCAACAAATCTAGCTTGTTGATTACAGATGGTTTAGGTTATAGACAATGTAGCTGGACTCCAGATAGTAAATAGTCTCAAAATGATGCTGGAGTCCTCCCCTCCAGCTGAACTGTGATTAATTTTGTGAAAGAGTGTCTAAATTTGTGCATATTGGTACATTTTCACAGCAAGAAAAAGACCACAGTAGGAAAGTCGGGAAAGATGGGGTAGTAAAGGGTGTTTGTATCACTGACAGAATCCCATTAGTGGTAATTCTGTCTACAAATGAAAAGCGCTGTGTTATTTTATTGTTCAGGGAAGATTGCTAGCATATCAGCTGAACCTCTCCTTCACACAATAAGTCAGTAGGAGGCTAAGGAATTTTTGTTCCTCAGTGTGTCTGGCTAGCACTAATCCCATGTCTAAGTGGATAGTATTATGTTTCTTCACTGTGTTGACTGGAATACCCCGCAGTGGGGCCTTCCATAGATCTTGACAACAGCAGCAGAGGCGCAGAAACATACTTCTGGGAAGGCAGTGTCTGAGTCACCCTCCTCAGGGCTGCTCAGGTGGGAAACTGTCCTCAGGCAGATGTGATGGCAGTGGAGTGATGGGAAAGAATGCCAAGGATGGAGGGGATGGAAAGGAAGGAAAATTAGGGTCCCCAGAAGCTAGTGAGATACACGTCGCTCTTTGGAAGCAACTGTCCCAGAAATTACCTGCCTAAGTCCTCTTTCTCCATACCCAGAAATCCTTTTTGCTGACTTTTTGCACTTCTTTTGCAGGCTCCTATGTCTGAACCCCTTCTGATTCACATTTTGTTTCCCGTCTAACTAGAGGTGGGGAGGCACCATCAGGGTTATGAACGTCTGAACGTTGGTCCACATATTTCTTCATGCCCTGTGCAGTGAGAATACCCAGGCTCCCAGGGACCACAGTTCTCCCCAGAAATCCTCTCCAGGAGGTTTAAGTCGGACACAAGGCACTAACGGTAAACAGGGTAAAGGTGGAGTTTCTAATTTTAGCCCAGAAATCTTGTTGAGGAAAATAGTGTCAATAACTGAACTGAGAGGACTGTAGGGAGAGAATGTGATCTATGTCAGCAGAGTGTAGGAAGATGCACCATCAGATTCCACAAAACACTGGCTCTAGAATCAAAATCAGATTTCACACAGCAGCAGTGCTTATTATTATACTGTAATAATTGTAGGTTCAGGAGACACATAAATATTTTACCAGAATTATGGTTGATTGTTTTCTCCCATCTGGAGGATATGTCTTGAGTGTGGCTGAGTTGTGAGGCATCTCGGACAGCAGGATTTAGAATTGGTCTCTTACCTCTGAAGGGTTCAGCCTTGGTTCCAGTCACCCTTCCTGGTGGGTAAACCAAGTTTCTTCATCTCTTGGAGCCTCCCATCTGCAACCTGAACATAATAACATTAGCTATAGGAAATGGCCACTCTGAATATCCAAGAAGAAATGTTTGTGCATATGTGATAAAGTACTATCTATATTTCAATCTTTTGTCCCCGCCAGAGCAAATATTTGATGATTCTATTATGCATATTTTTTGTTTTAGCCTCATTTAAATCTCCATCTTTGTTTTCTTATGTTTCTCTACTTCTAATTTCTAACTCTACTGAATATAGAAATCTGTTTCTGGTTCAACTGTGGCACCTTACTATCATTCTCTAGGGGAGGTGATCTTGATCAGTGTTTACCTGATTGAAAGGTTATTTATGTTGATCAGGAGTGGACAGATCTTAGCTTAGGGCATGTATAGACCAAGGCCACCAGCTTGGTGGGCTCTTTCCCTGATGCCATCACTGGCTTGTCCTTCTGTAGCACTATCTCTCAGATCATATACCTAGAAATGTTAGGGAAACCATTCACTCATTCCATATACAGTTAATGATATATCAGTCACTATGTCAGGCATTCTGGGTAGTATAAGAACAGATAAGAGGTGGCACTGTCCTCTGGGAGTGTATGGTCCAATGGAGAGACAACTATGTAGGTAACGAAGCAACTCAATGCAGTAGGGAGCTGTGGTAGGGTGCTTGTGTGAACCACCACCTTTGGAGCTGGCCTTCTCTGTCACTTACCAGCCGAATGACCTTGGGCACCAACCTCTTTGTGCCTCAATGTCCCTAGCTATAAAGTGGGAATAATTATGGTACTTAACAAATAGGGTGGTAGTAGTATTACCTGAGGTAATACACATAAAACACACAGACCTGGCCGGGAGGAGTGGCTCATGCCTTTAATCCCAGCACTTTGGGAGGCCGAGGTGAGAGGATTGCCTGAGCCCATGGGTTCGAGACCAGCCTGGGCAACTTGGCAAGACCTCATCTCTACAATAAATCAAAAAATTAGCTAGGCGTGGTGGCACGTGCCTGTAGTTCCAGCTACTTGGAAGGCTGAAACTTGGAAGGATCGCCTGAACCCAGCAGGTCGAGGCTGCGGTGGCTGGGAGTGTGCCACTGCACTCCAGCCTGGGCAAGAGAGTGAGACTCCGACTAAAACAAACAAACAAAAACAAAATACACAGAACTGTGCCTGGTACCAGCAAACCCTCAACGGAGGATGATGATGTTGATGATATTGTTGGTGCTCCAGAGTGGGAGCCAGAGGAAGGCATATCAGTTTTATCCAGGAGGCTAGGGAAGGACTGAACAATTGGTCTTGTTGGGCAGAGGAGAGGAGTGACCTGCTGGTGGAGGATTCGGCACATGGGCACAGTTAGGATGGAGAGAAAGATGTCCTGAGAATTGTTTTAGTCAGGTAAGAACTGCTCTTCACTCCTGAATTCTGAGCTCATTACCAGCATGGAAGCAGACATGCCGCATTTCTAGTTCAGGAACGTTTTGTTTGTAACCACAAGAGAAAATTGGCCAGACTGGAAAAACACAGTTTGTGAACAAACGTTTTTGTCCAGTAGATGTAAACTGTGCCTGTAGTGGTAGGGAGGTTGGTGACAAAACACACTTATCTAGTTAACTCCAGGATGGGGAAAAAACTTGCTAAGAAAATGAAGGGTTTAAACAAACTTAAATGAATTATACAGGTTGATACTGTGGTCTGAGTTTAGTAATTTATTTTTTAGCCTTTTCTTAAGGAAAACAAAAGACGCACACACAAAAGCAGTCCCAGGAAAGCTCACAACTTACAGTTAAATGATACCAGTGTTGGGCACAGCCTGGACAAAATCCCTGGCATTTTTTAATCCTTCTTGTTTCTAGAAAACTCTTGCTTTAAAAAATGAGAGACGTGAAATTCTGCGAATGTCCAAAAATGGCAGAAATTACTAACAAAACCAACAACAGATAATGAGAAAAAGCCTCACTTAACTTTAGCCTGTATGTAAATGAGTTTATTTATTTATAATTCAGTGTGTTCTGTTCGAAAACATTGAATTCCCAAACAGAATAATCAGTTTAAAATTAATGTGGTTTATTAACAATTAAAAGTGATAACACGAGCTGAAGAAGATTGGAGGTGAAATGTTGAGTTTCCTTTGATAGGTAGAGTAATTACAAAGTGTGCTTTTGAAGTTCAAGGAGACAGCCTTAGGACACAACATTTTTAAAGTAAAAATTGGCTTGCACTCTGTTCAAGTGATTTATTTTGCACTAAGAAATGGGTGTGAGACATGATGTGATTTAAAATTTCATCCCTTGATGGAACTGCTTGAGGGTGACATGATTTTTTTTTCTTTTTTCTTTTCTCAGCCTGCTCAGCCTATGAAGTTTCCTATCTAAAAGTTAATCTTCTGAAATTCCTTAGGAACTTAAGGAAACCTAATCTTGTGGTGTGTAAACAAAAGAGACTAAGTATATCACTCTCCCTCTGACACTCAGGAGCCCAGGAGTGGCAAAGTAGCAGCTAGTGGGGTCTCTTGCTTACCATGGCAGAGCAAAGCCAGTCAGCCATTCTTGTTTTGTTGCCTATTAAGTAATTGCCATCAGAAAACCTCACCTTTACATTAAAAATGCTCTTTCTCTCTCTAAGAAGGCTTGAAAGGTATGGGGGATTGAAGAGGGGAGATAAAATATACTCAAAGAAGACAGTTAAAAGGCACTGGAATTCAGTTAAAATAGAAGGCTAGATTATCAAGGGAACAGAGCACTGAGGGAGAAAAGACATATAGTCATGCATCATTTGACAATGGGGATACAGTCTGAGAAATGCATCGTTATATGATTTCGTCTTCGTGCCAACATCATAGAGTGTACTTAAATGAGTTAGAAGGTCTAGCCTACTACACACCTCGGCTATGTGGCATAGTCTATTGTACAAACCTGTACAGCATGCTACTGTACTGAATACTATATGCAACTGGGACACAATGGTAAGTATGTATCTAAACATAAAGAAGGTACATTTAAAATACAGAACTATAATTTTATAGGACTACCTTATACATGTAGTCTGTTGTTGGCCAAAAGGTATGTACTACATGACTGTAGTTGTTTAAAAAACAGGTTGATGGCAAATATATTTTAAATATTTCAGTGAGTGTTTCTTTATTTTTACCTAGTCTCTGATCAGGCAAATTAGTTGTTTGGTTTCCATTCAAATAAAAACATCACTTTTATTATTTTTATGTTTAAACTACAAAAGAGTAGATGTTTATTGTAGAAAATTTAGTGGATACAGATGAGCAAAAAAAGAAAAAAGGATGTTCACTGATGTTAAAGTGTAGAATTTTTCATTTTTGTGGTTATTGTGTTTTATATATGTAAATGGAGATATGGATGGTTTTTTTTATTTTTTATTTTTGAGTTGGAGTCTCACTCTGTTACTCAGGCTGGAGTGCAGTGGCACGTATGCTCACAGCCATGCAACATTGACCTGCTGGTCTCTGGTGATCCTTCTGCCTCAGCCCTCCAAGTAGCTGGATCTATAGGTACACGCTACCACACCCAGCTAATTTTCTGTTTATTGTAGAGATGAGGTCTTGCCAAGTTGCCCGGGCTGGTCTTAAACCCGCAGCCTCAAGCAATCCACTCACCTCGACATCCCAAAGTGCTAGGATGACAGGCTGAGCCACTAAGCCTGGCTGATAATATGGATGTTTTAAATGCCACCATACTTCTTGAGAGTGTGGCACAGCATAGATTCAGAGTGTGGGCTCTACAGCCAAAATGTTTAGGTTGGAATACAGGCTTCATCCTTCATGGTGTGACCTTGGTCGGCTCACCCTGCCACTCTGTGTTTTAGTAAAAAAAGGATGATGGAATCTACATTGTAGGATTGTTGTGAGAATTGAGTTGATATGTATGAAATCTTTCTAGAACAGTGCTTGGCACACAATGCAGTGAATAACTATTTTTATTCTATTCCAATGCATGTTGGTGTACTATAGTTTGCTAATGTTTTACTGTTGGACATTTAGGTGACTTCCAATTCTTCACAATTGAAATGAAATATCTTATAGATTATAACTTTTCATACATCCTCAGGATAAATTCTTAGACATGGAATTGCTTACTATTACTTTTTTTTTTTTTTTTTGAGTAAGAATCTCACTCTGTTGCCCAGGCCGGAGTGCAGTGGCATGCTTACGGCCACCGCAACCTCGACCTACTGGGTTCAGGCGATACTTCCACCTCGTCCTTCCAGATAGCTGGAACTACAGGCATGCACCACCATGCCCAGCTAATTTTTTTGATTTATTGTAGGTGAGGTCTCACCAAGTTGCCCAGGCTGGTGTTGAACCCGTGGGCTCTTGCAATCCTCTCACCTTGGCCTCCCAAAGTGCTTGGATATAGGTGTGAGCCACCACCTGGCCTTAATATCACATTTTAAGGTTTTAAAGATATATTATGAAAATTAAAGTCCTCCTCATACATAATCTAATGAGCATCCACATAAGTGCACAGACACATTCCATCTCTCCCTCTTATCAAAGCTGGTGAATGGGCTTTCACATTTCCTTATCAAAATGAGAACTCCAGTCATTTCTGTAATACATACAAATCTATGCTCTTCATCTTAAATGCAAAGTAAATGCCCTGAGACACTATTAAACTGTAAAAATTAATTACTTTCAAGGCAAGCATTCTTTTCTAGAAATTAATTCACCAGGTTGTGCCTAGGCATGGAAATACATCAGTGTTAAGTAATTCACCCCCAGTTCTGTTACTATGCAGCAACAGTGGAAGAGACACAAATAGCATCTCCTCCAAGATAGAGGGCAAAGGGCCCTCCTTCCGTTCTTCCCTGCCTTACTGGTCCTGCAAATTCTGACACTTCCCTGTGGCTTTGAGGCACACGCTTTACAGCCAGCCTGAGGAGAGTATGTTATCGCCCTCCTTGCGGGGCTCCTTACTCTGTTTGTAAGGTGTTAGCACAAATCATGCCCAGCTTGCCATGCATCATGAGGGAATGTAACAACAAGCTGTGTGTCAGTCAGTTTCTCCCACAGACCCACAACCAGGAGGAACTGAAGCTGCTGGCCTCCAAGTGGGATTTCTTCTTCCTCAAGGAAACCTGAGTTTTTCCCTTAAGATCTTTCAACTGACTGGATGAAAATTTCACAGTAACACCTAGATTAGTGCTTTTTTTTTTTCTTTTTAAGACAGGGTCTCTCTATGTTGCCCAGGCTGGACTCGAACTCCTGGGCTCAAGCCTCTTGCCCCAATCTCCTGAATAATTGAGACTACAGGCACTCATCATCACTCCCAGCTTAGTGTTTAATTTAATAACTGGGAACATTAGCCTAGCCCAGCTGACATATGACTGACCACCTCAGGCAATCACAAGAAGAAGCCAGGGCTCATGAGCAATGGCCTGACTCCCATTCCCGCTAGCTCCCTGAACTCCATACCAGGCAATGTATGCAATTTCTGGACTGACTCAGAGCTGACCTTAGCCAGCTCCTCTCCTTCTGAGAGAAGAGAGAGTTAACTTTTCTTCCCAGGAAGGCAAAAGGGAGCTTGTTATCCCTACTTTCATGCAAGATGGTTTGGAAATCATAGTTCACCAGGCTCATATAATAAATTATTTCAGAGGCAAGTGTAGAATAGCCACTCTAAGGACTGGAAGAGGGGAGAGGGTTAATCATAATATAACTCAGTGTTTCCAAAGATAATTCCAAAGTGAGGTCAGAAAAGCACTACTTTCATGGAATAGTAAGTAACAAGTGCAAAGTGAAGATTCCATGGTCAAAAAACATTAAAGAAATTCTTGGCTAATAAAGAAGGGCAAAATTATGAACTTTGGAGCAACGTGGATAGACTTAGAGTCTATAATACTGAGTGATATATCACAGAAACAAAGAAATGAGTACCACATGTTCTCACTCATAAGCAGACCTTAAACAATTATCATACTACTATAAGAAAGGGATTGGCAGTAATGGGAAACCGCCAGGGGAGGGGGTGCACACCTCACCAACAAGGGTACCTGCATAATGAACATTTGTAGACCTAAGCCTGAATTGTACCCCACATCTTTAAAATAAAAAAATTAAGAAAGAAATTTTTTTAAAAAAGAAATTCTTGGCTGACATTATATATGTTGCTTTACAGAAAACCTGAACCATCTCTTTAATAGACTAATGTCTATGGGGTCTCTTGAAAGAAGGTTCTAGTATGCAACGTTTATCCAGCTTACTAGATTGTGAAATCAATTTTGTTGTTGTTGTTGTTTTTTAGAGATTGGATCTCACTCTGTTGCCCAGGCTGGAGTGTAGTGGTAAAATCATAGCTCACTGCAACCACAAACTTCTGGGCTCAAGTGATCTTCCTGCCTCAGTCTCCCGAGTAGCTGGAACTGGGCACGTGCCACCACACTTGGCTAATTTTTAATATATATATCCTTTTAAAGTTGCTATGTCATCTGGCTGGTCTTGAACTCTTGGTTTCAAGTAATCTTTCCACGTCAGCCTCTCAAAGTATTACAGGCATGAGTCACCACACCTGGCCCGGAATCAGTTTTTTTGCTGAGCACTTTTTGAGTCTAGTGCCCCATGAAATGCTTTAAGACATTATAACTTATAGCTTTAGCCACCTAGAATACAGGTGGGATACAATATCTTCCACATCATCCCAGGTATTGCCATTTAGCACCACTGAGTTATTTTTTAAATTTTGTATAAATGTAAGGGGTACAAGAGCAGTTTTGTTACATGGATATATTACAAAGTGGTTAAGTCTGGACTTTTGGTGTTCTATGCAAAAGTAACTTTATTAAGAAATTCATTTCAAAGATGCTGTTGAACATCTGCATTTATTAAATGTCCATTATGTGCTAGTACCTGGAATAAGGGCTGTATGAGACCCACACAGACTCTAACGTCATGGAGCTTATGTCTTTCTCTAGTTCTTCCTTCGAAGAACTGACCTGATTCCTCCTCTGTTCCAGATGGAGCCCCAACAGACCTGATATCAGTCCTGATACACAAGTCTCTTGGAGGTTAAAGGATTATAGAAATGAGGCCATGTGTCCAAACAGTCTGTGCCTTGGCAGGAGGAAGAGACACACTAAGAAAAATCACATCCGTCTTGCCAGGAACTAGATCAAAACCAGAAGAAACAGAATCCTTTCATATGGGGTGGGCAGTTTGGCAGGAAGCAGTGCCTCTGAGGTTGATGGAAATAAAAGGTGGCCAGTCTCCCCTTCTTGCTGCCAATGTCTTCCCCTGACAGCCAGAGAAATCCTTGACTGAAAACCTTGAATGTAGGAAGATGCAAATAACTAAAAACCCCATGCCTTTCATAAGCTTAAAAGTTCAGTCAGACATTTCTCAAAAGAAGATATACGGGCAGCCAACAGACACGTGAAAAAGTGCTCAGCCTCACTCATCATCAGAGAAATGCAAATCAAAACCACATTGAGATACCACCTAACCCAGTAAGAATGGCCATTATTAATAAAACAAAGAACAGTAAATGCTGGAATGTGGAGAAAAAGGAATGCTTCTACACTGCTTGTGGGAGTGCAAACTAGTGCAACCTCTTTGGAAGACAGTGTGGCGATTTCTGAAAGAACTAGAAATTGACCTTCCATGTGACTCAGCAATCCCCCTATTGGGAATATACCCGGAGGATCGCAAATTATTCTACAAAAAGATACCTGCACATGTATGTTTGTTGCAACTCTATTCACAATAGCAAAAACATGGAACCAACCATGTTGCACATTGAAGCTGAACTGGATAAAAAATGTGGTACATATACACAATGGAATATTATGTAGCCATAAAGAAGGACAAACAAATGGACTTCACAGCAACTTGGATGGATTTAGAGTCAATCATACTCAGTGACCTATTGCAGAAACAAAGAACAGAGTACCATATGTTCTCACTCATAAGTGAACCTTGAACAATTATAATACTATCAGAAAGGGATTGGTAGTAGTGGAAAACTGTCAAGAGATGGGGAGAGGGGTGGGATTGGCAGTTGAGGGAAACTGCTGAGGGAGGGGCACACCTCATCAACAAGGGTACCTGCATAATCAACGCTTGTATACCTAATGAATTGTACACCACATCTTTATTTAAAAAAAAGAAAAAAAATCAGTCAGAAAAGCCTACATCTGAGGTTCTTATCTGTGGGTCTCTGGTCAGTACTACTTTGACAAAGAATTATAGTTCATGTGTGACACTCTATTTGTGGGTCTAAAAATAGTAACAATGCCCCCATTGGCTGTCTTACACAGGGCTGCTGCCTCCTGGGCTTGTCACACACTGTATCCAACTGGTCAAGCTCAGATTCATCTGGGCCACCTGGAACACAGTTAGCCAGCTACTGGTTGTGCGTACATCTGCAGGTTTCTAGAGTAAATCTCCTATCCTGGGGACATGGCGGGCAACCCTTCCTTCTGTCTTAGATTTGTCATCAATCAACAAACTTGTACTGAACATTACATCAAGAGGACATTAAAGTAGACCAGATATCTTGACAGTAGAAATTTAATTTAAATTGAAAAATTATTAGATATTTTCCCTGGTTTGAATTGGGCATAGACCTGAAAATGGTTCCTTTTCTGTTTATTCTCGTTTCCAACCTCTGCCTTCTCTCAGCTCCTAGCCCATAATGCCTTTCATCTGAAGACCCAGTTGTAACCAATTCTTAAATCAGTTCTGATCAA
This sequence comes from Carlito syrichta, assembly GCF_000164805.1. Classification (NCBI taxonomy): domain Eukaryota; kingdom Metazoa; phylum Chordata; class Mammalia; order Primates; family Tarsiidae; genus Carlito; species Carlito syrichta. The sequence goes on along the minus strand of NW_007102998.1, from coordinate 89,078 downwards.
GACAGTAAGCAGGTTCAGGACCTTTGGTTTACCAGGTAGTATGACATGACTTAATTTTGTGCTACGGACTGTGTTTTGGGCATGAGTACTGAATTGTCTATTTAGTTGTAGCTTGCCCCTAATATTGTCCTTCCATTGATTTCCACCCCATCCGTTCTTGAGGTTTAAATTTCCTTGGCATTTCTTCTCTTAGATGTCATTGGAGTCTGCAAAAAATACTGCTTAACCTTATATGAGTTAGTCTCATACCAAGTCAGTTTTTTCAACTAAACTTACACCTGGTCCAAACAAGATTGATCCAAGTGATAAGAGAAATTTCCTATAAACATCAGTTATGCCCACATGCAGTCTTGTCAATGGCAGTGGTTAATAATGCATGCTCAGGGGCCAGTCTATATGGGTTCAGATTCTGGATTTGCTACTTTCTAGTTGTATAATTCTTTGACAAGTCACTTTATCTCTCTGGGTCTCCATGCTGTCATCTATAAAACAGTTATACAAGTTTGTGGAGTCATTCTGAGGATTAAATAAATTGTAAAACCCTTAGGAATAGTATGTATCATGTGATAAATGATCAATAAAGTTAATAATTATTACTACTACTACTGTTATTATTTTCTTGGGTGACCTAAGGGGACTCTCAGTTAACTAGGAGCAGAACCTATCAATTTGGGTTCCTGTTTGAGACAAGGGCATCAGTGTGGGAAATGCTTGTCTGGGCTGCCAGACTCATATTGGTAGTTCACACTTGCAGAGAGTTCAACTTTGAACCTGAAAGTGTTCACCTTCCAAATCTGCTATAATAATTTTGCAGTTAGAAGTTAAAATATGGTCCATTATAATTTTGAGTGAAAAGTAAAGATTGTCACCACTGAACATCAATCTCCACCACTGAGTCCATTAAGCGGGGGCTTAGGGAAAGAAAACAGGCAACCTCTCACCTCATTTACTATTGGAGCACTGCCTGGTAGGGTACCCCTTCCCACCTTTGAACACTGAGTTTTGAACTGTTACCTAAGACTCTAACACATTTTCTTAAAGAAGACTTCTTAATTTGACTATTACCCTCAAGGAAATCTACTTGCCAGAAATTCCAACTGTAACTAAGGGCTGAAACCCTAGGGGTAAATTAGTTTTGGATTTCTGGGCAATTTGCCCTAAATGCTAATGTATAAAAATGCACCTGGATAAGGACATTTTTCTTCTGAATCACAGATTCATGGCCTAATTAATTTTTTTACTAACAAGAAGAAAAATGCTTGTTTTCTTTATTTTTATATCCAGAGATCAGTTCTTGCTATCTTCCACAGTTTGGTCTCTTCCACCTCGGTTTCCCAAAATGCTGGAATTACAGATGTGAGCCACCACACCTGTTCTAGTTATCCTTTTCTAAAACTAAGTACAGTTGTCCCTTTGTATCCATGGGGATTGGTTCTAGGACTCCAGAGGATGCCAAAATCCACAGATGCTCAAATCCCTCATACCATGGAGTGGTATTTGCATATAGCCTATGCACATTCTCCTGTATACTTTACTCTCTAGGTTACTTACAGTACCTAATACAATGTAAATGCTATGTAAATAGATGCTAACACTGTGCTGTTTAGGAAATAATGACATATTCAGTACAGACTCCCCCTCCAATATATTGGATCTGTGGTTAGTTGAATCCACGGATATGGAACTCACAAATGTGGAGGGATGAATGTATGTGATGTGTTAAATAGGTTCTACCTAGATGGCAACTTGAAGATAGGTACTCTATGCCATTCACCTTTGCATCATTCAGAGCTCCTCGCCTGATGCCTTGAGCTTGTGGAGGCTCCAGAAAACATGGCCTACTCCGAAGAGGATGTGTAGTGGGGTCATAAATCCTGGGTTCAAATTCTAGTTCTGCCACTATTGACTAGTGGTAGGATATTGAGTAAGGGTTTAACTTCTCTGATTATTTTGTCAATTCCTTTGCTGAGTAATTAATGTTTATTTTTGAGTAACCTTTTATTTCATATCATTTGAAAACTCTCAATCTAAGATTCTAGGCTGAGGAACCAGATTACTTACCAAGAAAGCTAATTGGATTGGAATCTGACTTTTCTTTTTTTTTTGAGTTGGAGTCTTACTCTGTCACCCCAGATTGGAGCGCAGTGGCCACTCCTGGTCACCGCAGCCTCGACCTGCTGGGCTCCGGTGATCCTTCCTCCTCAGCCTTCCAAGTAACTGGAACTACAGGCGCGTGCTATCACACCCGGCTAATTTTTTGATTTATTGTAGAGATGAGGTCTCACCAAGTTGCCCAGTTGGGTCTCGAACCCACGGGCTCAGGAAATCCACTCACCTCGGCCTCCCTACAGGCTGAGCCACTGAGCCCTGGGAAGGAATCTGGCTTTTCATCAGCAAACACAATATGCTAAGAGATGATGGATTTTAAAGAAAAAGGATCAAGGCCCTAGAATTTCACGCACACTGAAGCCATCATTTATGTGTGAAGATCTAAAAAGACACAGAAAATATGTTCCTACATGCCATCTATTTAAAATTTACTCAAGAAAATACTCCAAATTAAAAATATATCATAATAAGCAAATCAAGAAAGGAAGGTGAAGCATACAGGATAGAATCACCATAAGATTTATAGTAACTGATGATGTAGTTATAAACTTTAATGCAAATTTTAAGGATCCTTATACAGGAAGAGACAAATTACAACAATAAAACAATTTGTAAGTAAAATTTCAATTTGCTTCAAAGAAGCCTAAGAAATAAGGAGAGAAATTAGAATTCTGCTGAAGATCTGATTTTTTTTTTTGCTCCAACGATCTTCTGTAGCTCTTCAGGTCTGCCCAAGAGTAATGAGTGACATGGTGGATGGGAAGGTGAAAATCAGGACTTATTGAGAGGATAGAAAAACTCCCAGAATGGGAGAGGACCCGAGGGGGTTGCTGAAGATCTGATTTTGATGTTTGTATGGAGCTGGGTTATAGCTTATGAATAATTCTTGACTTTGCTAGAGAAATACAAGTTTAGTTATATTTGTTAAAGTGAAAACAGAAGCTGATAAAAAAGAAAAGTTGCAAAAAGCAATCATAATAAATATAAATTGAAAACACAAGATAAGATGACAGAAATAAGACTAAATCAGTAGTAAGAATATATTAGTGGCTAGAAGAAGTAATATGAATGGTTCATTCTCCCACAGTACTCAACAATACACAAACTAAAAAGCAGTCTTTCCAATTGAGTGAAAAAGCAAGATCATTATTTTCTATTTATAAAAATATACACTTAAAAGTAAATCACAAAAACTAAATAACAAAGAATTATTTTTAGAATGAGACATGAAAAGATATGTCAGATAAATGCATACAAAAGAAAATTAGTAATAGAAATATGTATGGAAGAATAATATGAGACAAAATAAATTGAACAGAACATAGAGAACTCTTTTAGTATTAATAAAAGGTACAATTCACCAAGAACATATAATCTTTATGTACTAAAAAATCCCCAAAAAGCAAAAAAATTGCTTCATTGAGTTGAAAACTATTTGCAACCACTATGGTAGACAAAAGATTAACAGCATTATGAAAGTTCTTACAAATTTATTAGAAAGCTGTCAACACTCAAGGAAAAATTTAAAAAGTATACTGACAGGTAGTTCATAAAAGAATAAATGCAAAAGTCCATTAAACATATTGAAAGGTCCTTGTCCTCTTTATATTCAAATAAAAGAAGATTAAACCTTGGTGATATATTTTTCTCATATCTATTTGGCAACCATTTTAAAAACAAAGTTAATAATATTTAGCATTTGTAATGATGTGAGGAAACTAGTCTTCTTAAGTACTGTTGGTGGACATGTGGATTGATAAAATATTTTTTTTGGAGCCGGACTGGTGGCTCAGCCTGTAATCCCGTGCCTTGTGATGCTGAGGTGAGTGGATTGCCTGAGCCTGCGGGTTCGAGACCCGCCTGGGCAACTTGGTGAGACCTCATCTCTACAATAAAATCAAAAAATTAGCCGAGCGTGGTTGCACGTGCCTGTAATTCCAGCTACTTGGAAGGCTGAGGCGGAAGGATCACCGGAGCCCAGCAGGTCGAGGCTGCAGTGGCCGGGAGCAGCCACTGCACTCCAGTCCAGGCGACAGAGTGAGACTCCAACTCAAAAAAAAAAAAATTTTTTTTTGGAGAGCAATTTGTTAATATTTATGAAAATTTGTAAATGGCCCCATTTTAAAATGGGAATTAGTCCTATACAAAAATTCATACATATGCACAGAGACATATTTATAAAGATATTTAGGATAGTATTATTTGTAGTGAAGAAAAATTGGAAATAATCTTTTGGTCATAAACAGAAGTTAGTTAAATTTTAGCATATCTCTACAATTGAATACTATGTAGCTAGTAGGAAGAATGAGATAGACAATGATATGGAATAATTTTCAATGCTAATAGAAAATAACAAATTTTATAGCAATGTACACAGTATGAACCTTCTTAAAAAAATATTTTAAACATGTGCAGAAAATACCAAGAAACTGGTAACAATACTTATCTCTGAAGATGAGTTCAAACCATGAAATTGAATGAGATTGCTCAAGGCAAGCTAGAATGAAAAGAATTCTAGCCCCAAGAATAGAAACACATGAGTAATGAGCAAAAGGGTAGGAAACAAAGTCTGCATCTAGCCAGCCATCCATCTATCACAATCATTGAGTGCCTACTATGTGCTCAGGCACAAAGATGACTATCAGGTACAAATATATTTCAGACACAGACTAAGATATTGGAAGGCCCTTAGCATGGAAAAGATCTCAATGTACCCTCTTTAGGTAATTCAAAATAATGCTGATGCTAAACCATAAGGAAGTAGGATGTCTAACATAGAAGATTGTTGACAGCAGGAACTGCATATGTCCAAGTCCTTGAGAACAGAAAAGTCATTTTACATTTAGGACTTAAGTTTTTAGACACTTTGCCAGAGTAGTTTCTGTAGAATTAGTAGTAAAGTCTGGATCCACTGATTTGAAAAGTGAGTGGAAAATGAGGAAGTAATAGCAATTGACATCTCTTTCAAAATATTGATACTGAAGGAAAAGGAAAGTTTAGAGTTTTAAGCATGTTGGTCAAAGGGAACATATTTGTGGGATGAGAGAGACTTCAGCTTATTTGTAAAAGGGAAGGAACATTGTAGAAAAGACTTAAGATTCATGGAGAAGAAGGATGATGGATATTAACAGGGCTTGGTAGGAAACTGAGTAAGTGGGATCAAGGACTTGGGAGTGGGTTTAACTCTTTGTCACTAGTATATCTGTTTCTCAGTCTCTTCAAAATTCTTGTCCCCCAAAAGGTTATTTCCAATTTTTCCATGTTTTTTTCCACATTGGTTCCATGTTTTTTCTATTGCAAACAATGCTGCAATAAACATGAGAGTGCAGGAATATTTTTCATAGAGTGATTTGAGTTTCTCCGGGTATATTCCCAATAGAGGAATTGCAGGGTCGTATGGAACGTTGATTTTTAGACCTTTTAGGAATCGCCAAACTGTTTTCCACAGAGGTTGTGCTAGTTTACACTCCCACCAACAGTGTAGAAGTGTTCCCTTTCCCCCACATCCTCTCCAGCATCTGTTGTTTTTTGACTTATTGATGATGGCCATCCTGACTGGAGTTAGGTCGTATCTCAGTATGGTTTTAATTTGCATTTCTTTGATGACGAGTGAGACTGAGCATTTTTTTCCATGTATCTGTTGGCTTCTTGTATGTCTTCTAGAGGGAGAGCGGGATTGGCAGTAGTGGGATTCTGCTGGGGGGAGGTGGGGGGGCAAGGGCACACTTTATCAACAAGGGTACCTGCATAATGAACATTTGTATACTTAACCCTGAATTGTACCCCACATCTTTAAAATAAAAAGAGAAAACGCTAGCATTTTATGCTAAGTATATTTTCATACCCAATAAAGTTCAAGGTTCTGCCAAAAAAAAAAAGCATTTATTATCTCACAGTTTCTGTGGGTCTTAGGAATCCAGGAGGAGCCTAGCTAAATACCTCTGGCTCAGGGTCTTTTACAGAGCTTCAGTTAAAGTGTTGGCCAGTGTTGTAGTCATCTCAAGACTCCACTTGGAAGATCTGCTTCCAAGCTCACTCCTTTGGCCATTCACAGGCTTCAGGTCCTCTCTGGTCTCAGTTCTTTGCCATATGGGCTGTATAGGCAGCTCACTATGTAGTCGTTTGCCGTTCTCAGAGTGAGTAAAAAAGAACTCAAGATGAAAGCCATCATCCTTTAAAACCTAATCTCAAAAGTGACATCCCATCACTTCTGCTGTGTTCAGTTGGTTAGAAGCAAGTTGATAAGAGGAGAGTATCATGCAAGGTCATGACCACTTAGAAGAGGGGCTCGTTAGGTGCCATTTTAGAGGTCACTCACTGCAGGGCCTGATCATATTGGGCCCCCGGTAGCCAGTATAAAATCTGTGGTGTTTACACTCAGTGAAAAGAAGAACCACTGGGGAATGTACAGCAGAGAATGGACATGATGTGACTTAGACTGTAACAGAATTTCATTGGCCTCTGTGTTGACAGGCTAAGTTGAAAGTAGGAAGACTAGTTAGGAGACTCTAATAATAATTTATCAGCACTCAGGAGACAGGTCTACTTCGAAAGTACAAACTTGGGAGTCACTGGCATAATAGGTACTGTTAAAGCCATGAGATAACCACCAAGGAAGTGAGTGACTTCAGTTCTCTTTGTATAATGAGATGAAATTCCATACACCACAGACTTCAGTTCTCTTTGTATAATGAGATGAAATTCCATACACCACAGCGTAGAAACCAGTTTAATGATTTTATATGCCATTCACAATTTTATATTTCCTTTCATAAATAATATCTAAACAGCATTCAGATATGACCCACATGGCATCAAACCCTCTGCCTGAAGATGAGAAACTGCAGCTGTCTGGAAGTTGCCAGACCTCAGAGCAGATACCTGCACTCAAGCACCTAGGGTTGGATGGCAGAGATTACCAGGTTCCACAACAGGGTCACTGCAGCTTGTCTTTCTAGTAAAGGGTGGAGGTTTTCAATCTTTTTTGTTCTCTTTCCAAAGAAGAAACTGTGAGCCCATAATTGGAAGGTTGTTTATAACTTCCTTTTGCCTTATTTGGGATACAAAAAGGACAAGTTGCTCTCAAATCTATTGATGGAAGTACACATAGCACAAAAGGAAGCAGACAGGATTTCTAAGCAAAAATAGTTTTAACTACAATTTCCTTCAGTGCAGACAGAAAATAGTGCAGAGACATTGGCCTGTCTTTCAGAAGATCATGGTCATGATCTATTAGTCCCACCTGGGTCACGTGCAAGGGAAGCCATACTGTCCATACAGGGCATTATGCCTTGATAAGGGGTTTTCCTGATCATCCTCTTTAACACAAGATGCCTTGGATTGGAACAAGGCAGGAGGGTCTGTCTGGCTTCCCCATGCCCACTTAGCCTTGGTGCCATGAACTGAACTTCTATAGCTGGTATATCTAAAAGCCATGCTGCTCTAGGTTTCTTACATCTGTAATGAAATCTAGGCTCACCACCTGGCTCTTCCACATCTCCATAGTTTTACACACCCCACTATCTTTACCTTAAAACTTCCTCCCCTTTCTTCCAACCTGGCTAGCATTGTTCCTTCAGTTTGCAGCTCTGGTGCAATCTCCTAAAGGAAGTTTTCCTGCCTGATCTTGCAAGTCTTGGCTAGTACCTGCCTTTACATATATTGGAACATGACTCCTACTGTTTAGCTCCTGTCTGTTTACTGGGCTGTCTCCTCCCATAGAGCTGTTCAAGGACAGGCTTGAACCCAGCACAGGCCTGACATACAGTCAGCACTGAATAAGTGTCTCCTGAATCATTTAGGTCATGATCGAGTGAGCAGGGATATCTCTTTTCTGAGAGAGCATGAAATGGAAGTGGTGTAAAGATGGAGCTGATTAGAGAAGCCAGGACAGAGTGGGAGTTGTGTTTGCTCACAGACACGTGTTATCTCAGAGAAGAGGGATGCTAGGCCACCTGCTGAGAGTGAGGGAGGCGGGGAGCTGGGAGGACCTTGAGGAAAGTGGTAAAGGTTTGGAACAGCTGGTATGGAGAACGGAAATGGAGTAGATGAGAAACCCTTGAGGGCCCAGCTGAGATTGGATCTCATAAATTTATAATGGAGCCCAGCAACATGAATATGCAATTTTCTCCAGAAGACCTTAAAGTCCTGAACAAGAGATAGGAAAAACAATGCTAGTTACTATTTATTCTTGCCTTCTATATGCCGAGATCTATGCTATATGCTTAAGTTATAATAAGCTTTTTATGCAGGAATCATTTTCCCATTATATGGATGGAGAAACTGAGGCTTGTGAAGGTTAATAACTTAATGAAGTCAAACAATTGGCAACTAGCAGAAGCAGATACAAACCACAGACTGATTCCATTCTACTGCTGCTTCTGTGGCTCTAGTTGGGTTGACCTGAGCTAGGGATGATCAGGGTGAAGGTAGTGAAAGGACAAAGGAGACCAGAAAGAAGAGTAGTGGCTGGAATATTATCAGAGCGATTAAGTGTGGGCCCTAGGTAGGTTAGTATCTGAACTCAGGTATGTTTGGCGACCTCCAAGTGATGAGGAATGAAAGGTATCAGTGATGTCCAAGAATAGGTTTATAAAGAGTAAAAGAGCAGAAGAGGGGCATAGGTAGGAAAATGTATTTGCATTTATGAATTCAGAGTGGCCCAATTCCAGGCAGTGACAAAGCTAAGTTGTAGTCATGGTAATGAATGTGAACGAGCCCAAATTAAGAAGGGCGTGAACTCTGAAGTCTTTCTGGATTGTTTCCTGGAAGGTTAGTGCCTGACACATTTTAGATGCTCACTACTTATTGAATGAATGAATAAATAAAAGTATAACACAAAGTGAAATTATAAAGTAGTGGGACTTCTTTAATTGTGTGATCTGTGAGCATTTATCACTATTTTATAATCCTACCTAACCCATTATGTGATAAAATAAATGAAGAAAGAAAAAGAAGGTTGCTATCCAAATTGAAGACAAAGTGCTTCCTTGATGTGTATGAATTAAGGCCTATTGGGCCCTACAGCCAAGATAGTATGAATGTTCTATGTTTTCTTTGTGTTATATCAGAGACCCAGGTTCAGTCAACACTTTCACACTTTGAAACCTTAATGAAGCATAGAGTCTCATTTAAGCTAAGTAATGACTGTCCTTCATGATGAATCTCGATTCATGAATTTCTTCATCATTTTTCCCTGATGTTTGTCAGATCTAACATGCATGCATGCCAAGTGATGAGAGATGAAACAGCATGATGTAATCTAGTTGTGATTTAAAGGGTAAAGCCTTCAGGGTATTGGTAAACATATAGCTAAGCAGAGCCTCACAATGCACTTCTGTGTTTTATGGTTTTGTCAAAATCAAAGGAAATGTATTTACTTTGGAACAAATAATTGTGGGAAATTTCTATAATGTCCTGTAGCTTGTGTTTCATTGCAAGTAGAATTCCCTTTGGTGTGTGAATGACACTGCAAAAGTAAGTGATCTACGTCAGACAGAAGAGAAGATGTATTCCAGCATTTATTATGGTGTAGAGGAGTTTAGCCCAGTCTTCTTGCTTACTTGTCAGGAAATAGCCATGGAAAGGTACATTATTGTTCCACAGTTAACAGAATTATGGTTCTTAACTGAATATATTCTTAGTGAAACATAAAAGTAAAATGATTTCTCAACTCTGTATTCTTAGATCATTAAAACTAAAAGATAGTCCTGGCCATCTGTACTTTTCCACCTTCATGATCTTATAGAAGAGAGGGTGGCCTCCATGCAACCTGACTGTCCCACTCTTGTGTTTTCCAGGTAGCGAACAGCATTCAGCCTTTTTTCCTGCTTAATCATGTGATGGTGAATGATCATCATAATGTACACCTTCTACTTAAAAATGCCCCCATGAAAGGAGCACCGTAAGAAATAAACTCTATGAACCAAGAATTATGAGTTCTACAAATTATACTTTTACAAATTCTACAAAGTTCTACAAATTGTACAAGTTCTATAAATTATACTTTTATCTTTCTTCTAAAATAATTAAACATCAACACTTTAATTGTTTAAAATGACAGAAAGACCCTCATTCTGTAGATGTAGATGCTTTCAGATATCATCCTATATAGCATGAGACATAAAGCAAGAGGCAGAAATAGAAATGTCTTTAATTGTCTAAAACATAGGGAAAAGCATTCTCTATGGTGAAACTGGCAAACATGGGGTTAATTGATGACACGAATACAGATATGTTAAAGGAGAAGGCAATGATATGCTTTGCAAAGCAAGCATGCATTAGAAGATATTGTCAGCAGGATCCCAGTGAAAGTGAGTCACAATAAAGGCTTGGATAGAACTACCAGCATGTACAAATCTCCTTAAACTAGCAAAAACTTAAAACTGATATTGAATTTTGTTCTCCCTTAGTTATAAGGGTGTGTATCTTGGTCCTTGGTTGCAAAGCCTAGAGATTATAACTTATTATATCTTCATCTTAGATAGGTTTTCCCCAAATTTTTATTCCTGCCTGAATGGAAGAATTAGTCAAATTAACTCATTGCCATTCCATTAACTACTTTAATAAATGAAAGAGTACTGTGTGGACCTTAAGACCTGATATTCATTTTATACAATGCGGGAAAATATTTATTATAAATCAATATGGTTATATGAATCACCATATATTGTCACTATGCTCTAAAAATTAGAGTATTGTGGAGAAGAGGAAAAAGAGCCACATGATTTGTAACTTATATCCTGGAGTTTCTTCCTTTTTCAGAAAAACAATTAAGAGCATTTGTTTTCCTTTTAAAATCAACAGTACATTACCGTGAGAACTGGGTAGTGACTAAATCTTGTGAGAATTTCACTGACAAGGCCTAACTATTCCACTTCAGCGTTGGCTTTAAATGATTCTTCTAGTAGCCTGCATTTTCCTTGGTGATCATGCTAAAGCACGATTATTAGAGTCACAGGGCCAGACGCCAGATTATAAAGGCAAAGGAGTAGGTGGTCAGGAAGTAGGAATCAGAGTGTGGGTTTCTTTTAAGAAAATGGCAGTGAAGGGAAGAAGAGAGAATACATGAGCCCGAGAGGCCTGCTCTTTGAGGAGATCTAGGAAGGGAGATCTGAGCTTGCTTGTAGGCTGAGGGGGACAACTCAGTGGACAAGGAGAAAGGGAAGAGTCACATGGACTGACAATTGATATGGATGCTCTAGGAGTCTGGAATGGATAAGATAAATGTCACAAGTATAGTGGTTGGCCTTGGAAAGCAGGACGTCATTCTCTATGCTGGGAAGAAAAGAAGAGAAGTGGACAAAAATTTAAAAATATCTTGATGAGTAAGGGAGGAAGCTGAACAAGCTGTTCCATGTCCTCAGCTGCAGCAAGATGGTAGGAGGACTTGAAGAAAGGGAATGATGGATAATTGGCTTTGTAGGGAATGTGACTGAAGATTAATGAATAAAAAACTGTTGGATATATATATATATAGTGAAGTTATCTGGCTTTTAACAAGGTACAAATCAGTAATGGTTAGTACCTTTGAGAGGACGAAACTTGAATGTGAATGAAGACCCAGGTTAAGAATTCTTAAGGTGAATTAAAGTTGGAGACCATGAGTCAATAGAATTAATGGCACCAGATAGAGATTGTAAAAAGGTCTAAAAGGGACCAGTGAGTAGTGAGAAGGGAGAGTATCTTAGGAATAGAAGGAAAATGAGGGCAGAGAGCAAGTTTGATAGGGATTAGAAGTTGTCATCAAGAGGGATAATTTAAAAGTTTCAGATCTTGCCGGGCTCGGTGGCTCAGCCTGTAATCCCGCGCCTTTGGGAGGCTGAGGTGAGTGGATTTCCTGAACCCGCGGGTTCGAGACCC
>NW_007102998.1:39455-77088 GCF_000164805.1 Carlito syrichta | reverse complement strand
AAAATCAGCCAGGCATGGTAGCACATGCCTGTAATTCTGGCTACTCGGAAGGCTGAGGTGAAGGATCACTGGAGCCCAGCAGGCGAGGCTGCGGTGGCTGGAAGGGGCCACTGCACTCCAGTCTGGGCGACCGAGTGAGACTGCAACTCAAAAAAAAAAAAAGTTTCAGATCTTGGAAGTGAGCAATTCTGAATTATGGATAACCTGATGTAAGTTAGGTTTCTGTTTATGGGCAGGATGAGTAGAAAAACAGAGATGATCAAGAGCATAGGAGGACGAGTTGACATATGGATATTAAGGTCCCTATAGGATTTGAGTTCCACTGTTTTAGCACTTATCTCCTTGATAACACTAATTATATTGTTCTCTAATTGTAAGTCTGCTTTTACAATAGACTGCTAATTCCTCTAGAACTTGAATTAGGTCTTATTCCCAGTGCCTGGTGCTGGGTTTCACATACCCATTAATGCAACACAATTGTTAAATACATAAATAAGAACAAAATTTGAACCAAGTGTAATTTGTGAAAAAGCAAAGACACATGACTGTAACATACACCTGAGGAAGGTGGTATATATGGATAACCTTGATTTCAGAGGTAAACAGATATTGGGAGATGCCTGAAAAAGTTTGTCCTTGGAGTATGCTTGCCTCATAAGGTTGTGAGATGGGTGATCACCATTAGAAAGAGTTATAAGGGAGATGATATCTTCAGGGAAAAGCCAATATTGAGGAGAAAGGAAAAGGGGGGTGTGTATTTACATTAGGAAAGAGATTCTCAGGGGATTTATGTTGTGGGGAGGAACAGAATTGAGCCAAATCATCATGAAAATATGGAATGTGAAGACAGGATGAAAATTTGACCTATGGCAATATTTCAGTAATAGGAGGAGGAAGGAGATTGGGAGGTAGGCTGAAGATGGTGATGCCAACTGAGGTTGCTGAAATAATAATAGCTAACATTTATTGAGGTCTTATGTGCCAGGCACTATACTAAGCACTTTCCATGAATTAGCTCTAAGAGTCCCACAGAAGTAATAGGTAATTGATATTATAGTTTCCATATTCTAGAGGGTAAAGTAACCTCCCCACTGTTGGCCAGTAGCAGGGTTAGGATTCAGATCTCCAGAACCTGTCCTCTTTTTTTTTTTTTTGAGTTGGAGTCTCACTCTGTCACCCAAGTTGGAGTGCCGTGGCATGCTCACAGCCACCCCAGCGTCGACCTGCTAGGCTCAGGCAATCCTGCCTCAGTCTTCCAAGTAGCTGAAACTACAGGTGCGTGCCACCACGCCTGGATAAGTTTTGGATTTACTGTAGAGATGTGGTCTCGCCACATTGCCCAGGCTGTTCTCGAACCTGTGGGCTCAGGCAATCGGCTCACCTCAGCTTCCCAAAGTGCTGGGAGTACAGGCTTGAGCCACCACACCTGGCCGAGCCTGTCCTCTTAATTGCTACACATCCAAAACTCAAATCAAGCCCCCAAGTTCTAATGAGTAACAAGTAGTGTTACCTTTTCACAGACACTTCCCAGGTGTTATCCAGGGTTAAAAGTTCTAAGAACTCAGAAAATTTCAGATCCTGTGTTCTTTTACGTAGTTATCAAGAGAAGGACATTCATTTATTTTTATTTAGCCTGGGGTAGGTGACCTTCAAAGCTGCACAGTGAATCATAGCCTTGAAAAGTACCTCAAAGACTGAGACAGTTACTCCATGCATAGATTATATAGGGTTTTTTTTTTTCTTTCTTAAGAAGGGTCTAGGTAATTATGGAAACTATTTAGCTTTGACAGAAGAAAGAATACCTTGATTAATAACAGACTGAAAAGCACAAGGGCATTGATTATCTTCCATGAAGAGAGGGTGTGTGTGTGTATATGTATGTGTGTGTGTGTGAGCGTGCGTGCATGCGTGTGTGCGTGCATGCGCACATACGTGTTGAAGAATGGGAGAATGAACAATTGTGTATAGGGGCACTTTGTTCTGATGGCATGTAAGACAGACCAAGTGTTTTCCTAAAGGAGCAAAGCCTTAGCAAGCACAGAGTGTACACTTCTTAAATTTTCAATCATGCCCCATGTATATGCTAAAATGGGTTGTGCTGTGCTTCATGAGAGGACTAGGAAAAGACAGAGGGCTTATGAAGTCAGTATTTAATATGCACAGGGGAGAGAGAGAGAGAGAGAGAGAGAGACTCATATAATGTCTGGGGGCAGAGTGAGTTAGGGGTGAGGAGATTTTATTTCAACCACATAGTAGTCCCCACTCTTGGGCATGGTGAAGGTGCTCTTCACCCTCTGGTACCTGAGATAGGTGAGGGAAATTTGGTTTGAAAGTGATTCAAAACAAACTGCATGAGACATTTTTCGTGTGTGTGTGTGTGTGTGTGTGTGTGTGTGTGTGTGTGTGTGTGCGTGTGTGCGTTTGACTTGGAGTCTCACTCTGTTGCCCAGGCTGGAGTGCAGCGGCACAATCAAATCATGGCTCACTGCAGCCTCAACCTCCTGGGCTCAGACAATACTTCTACCTCAGCCTCCTGAGCAGTTTGGACTACAGGCATATGCTACTATGCCCGGTGAACATTTTATTTTATTTTATTTTTGTAGAGGCGATATTTCACTATGTTGCTCAGGTTGGTCTTGAACTCCTGGGCTCAAGTGATCCTCCTGCCTTGGTCTCTCAGCCTGCTGGGATTATAGGTAAGAGCCACCATGCTTGGCCTTCACTTGTGTTTTGGAGTCATGCTGAGGAATTTGTAACACCTTTAATTTTGACTTTCTCTGAGCCTCAATACATTTGTGTTCTAATCAAAGGATTGGTTTCAGTCTGATCTGCTACAATTCATGAATCTTGCTCACCTAGAAGATATTTATTTCACAATCATTTGATACAACACTAGACATTACATATGAGAATCTGGATCTAGACTTTGCCTCTTAGCCAGTGAATGTGACTTTGGGTTGCCTCTTTCAGTTTCACTTACTTATCTGTAAAATGGGAATAACCAAACCTCCCTCACAATATTGTTGTGATTAAATGGGATTCCATTGGCAGGGTTCATAGTACAGTGCTTTTCATATATAGGTCTTCAATAATTACTAATTTCCTTTCCATTCCTCTCCTGTCCTACCTTGGTGTTGGTGTGACTCATGTCTGAGTCTGCTGCTACATGCCCTGCCAATTACACAGACTAGATTTGCCATCTAACTGTGGACAATTTAGAAAAAAAGATTGACATTTTTATGTTCAAGGAAATTTGGTTAAATTCAAACGAATTAAGAAATGATTATAGCTGGACTTGTTGGCTCAGCCTGTAATCCCGCGCCTTGGGAGGCTGAGGTGAGTGGATTGCCTGAGCCCACGGGTTCGAGGCCTGCCTGGGCAACTTGGTGAGACCTCATCTCTACAAAAAAAAAATTAGCCGTGCATGGTAGCGTGCACCTGTAGTTCCAGCTACTTGGAAGTCTGAGGCGGAAGGATCACTGGAGCCCAGCAGGTCGAGGCTGCGGTGGCCAGGAGCGGCCACTGTATCACTCCAGTCTGGGCAACAGAGTGAGACTCCAACTCAAAAAAAAAAAAAAAAAAGAAATGATTATGTTGTAACTATTTACCATTAAAGGAATAACAGGAGTACCCAAAAAAGGAAAAATAATTCATAGTTTTGTTTGAGAACCCAAGAAGACATATGGATAATAGTGTTAAAATATCTTCAAAGCCACTGCGAAACTTCTAGACCAAAACCCTTTTCAGTGACCACTTGAAAAAATATGTCAGGGCAATTAAAGCTAAACATACACATACCTAATGATCTAATAATTTCACTCCTCAATATATACTCAAGAAAAAGAGTGCCTGTGTCCATCAAAATACATGGACAGGATCATTCACAGCAGCTTAAAATAACCCCAAGCTGAAAACAACACAAATGCCCACCACCAGTAGATAGGCTATTTGATACAGTAATCCCACTACTAGGTATCTACTCAAAGAAACAGAGGTCATTATATAAAAAAGATGCCTATACCTGCATGCTTATCACAGCACAATTCACAATTGCAAAGATGTGGAATTAACTGAAATGCCCATCAACTGGTCAGTGGAAAATGAAAACATGATATATATAAACTATGGAATACCATTCAGCTATCAAAAAGGTTGAAATAACGTCTTTTGCAGCAACATGGATGGAATTGGAGAACATCATACTAAGTGAACTAACTCAGGAACAGGAAATCAAATTATGTATGTTCTCACTTCTATGTGGGAGATAAACTAAGGATCTGCAAAGGCATAGAGAATGGTATAATGGACAATAGAAACTCAGAAGGCAGGGGAAGAGGTGGAAGGATGAAAAAATTACTTATTGGGTACAATGCACACAAATGGGGGTGCTGGGTATACTTAAAGTCCAGACCAAAAAAAAAAAAAAAAAGCTACGATAATAAGGAAAAAAAAAATAAGTAGATGGTTTGCGGTGTTTTCATATAATAGGATACTGCACAGCAATACAAAAAAATGAACACAATATCATTAATAAATATCACAGATAAAATGTTGAGTGAAAGAAGTCAGGTACAAAATAGTATATGCTGTATGTGGTGGATTAAAGCAGGCTTTACATTTTTTGCAACTACTCTCATCAAGAGACAGTCTTTTTTTTCACCTCTTGCATGTGGGTTACTGTTGTGTCCTGCTTTGACCAACACCATGTGAAGGAAGTGACACTGTGTGACTCTAGTCTAGGCCTGAGAGCCTTGCAGCTCTCACTTTCTTGGAACATGAATGCCATGTGGTGAAGCCCATGCCACCTTGCTGAAGACATAGAACCCAACAGACAACCAGCAAAATCACCAGACATTTATTTGGGCTCCATTATATTATACAGCTTCAAAAAGAGTTGCCAGATGAGTGACCCACAGTTAGACAAACAGAAAAACTGCCCAGCTGAGCCCCAGCCAAACTGCTGAGCCAGAGAACCATGGGCAAAGAAAATGGTTGTTGTTCTAAGCAACTAAATTTTGGGGTGGTTTGATATACAGCAAAGATAACTGATAAGTGGTATGATTTTATTTACATGAAAGTCAAAAAACAGAATCTATATAGTGATAGAGGCCAGATTAGTAATTCTTTTTGGTGGAACACTGACTGGAAGAGTTTGAGCTTATTGATGGTTTGAACTTATTACGGAAGCTTCCTAGAAATGTTTGAGCTTATTGATGGTTCTATGTCTATTCACTTGGTAGAAATTCATCTCAAGCTGTACACTTGAGATTGGTGCACTGTACTATGTTTTACCTTAATTACACACACACACACACACATACACACACACACACACTGCATATGACCCATGTATGTGGATGAGCCAGCAAGCAGTCATTGCAGGCTGCAGGCACTGGCAGAGTCAGCAAACATCAGGGACTGACAGACTGTTGAACATGCAGGTCATTCACTTACAATAACAGGAGGGACTAAGAAAAAAATAATAATCCAATTTTATTTATTTAAAACAATTGTGTATTCCTACATGTTTAAATTCCAGTCACCTTCAAAATACTCTTCGTTTGATGCAATACATCTATCAAAACGCTCTTTCTACTCCTCAAAACAGTTTTTGTAATTCTCAATTTTGATGCCTTTTAATGCCTCTGCCATTATTTTGTTTCACCTCTTCCACATCAGCAAAATTGTTTCTCTTTGAGGACTTTTTTCATCTAGGGAAACTAAAAAAGTTACTCAAGGCAAGATTGGGTGAATAGGCAGGTTGGGGCAGAGGGATCATATTGTTTTTGGTCAAAACATGCTGAACACTTAGTGCAGTGTGGGCAGGTGTGCTCGTAAATTACCCATCATGAAATGGACAAGCATGTTGAAAGAATCTCCAAAAAAATTTCTCTGAAGCCAAATTCAGCCCCTCAGAAAAATGTTAGTTGGTATATACTAAGGCCAATGGGTTCCTAGAACACCTATTTAGGAGGGGAAGCCTGTACTACAAGGGGCTCGCCCTCCAAAAAATAATTCCCTTTGGGGGAGTCCCCCTGAATATACTTATTGTCCACCTACTTTGGACCAACGACCCTGCTGGGGATAAATACTTGAATTTACACAATCTGATCTTGCAAATTACATGTGCTAATCCAGGCCAAGACAGAGACAAGGGCCAGAACCAAATTATATTCTTTTACCATAACAAATGGACAACTGAGGATATAAAATGTAATTAAAAACTGGATTATAAATCCCATCATGGTCTTCGAGAGATAAACGGAGTAAGTACTGCTCATTATGGTTCAGATCCATTAGCAGACCCACAGAATTGTGTATCTGTCATTTTGTATGACAGTATGCATTTATCAGACTTGACGACACCCTAAGTTCAGGGAATGCCAGAATAGAAGATGGTACTGCTGGTTAGATAATGTTTTAACACTTTTAATTGTCAATGAGATTGACATTGCAGCCTTCTAAAACAGAGATTGGTTAAACAATTTCATTTGTCCTTTTTTCACTATCAAATACAATGTAAAGAAATTTCTGGAAAATATGGCACAGCCTTCGGCTTCTACCAAAGGTAGAGTTGTTCACTGACCTGGGTGAAGACCAAGAATGAAGCTGAAGAGGAGAGCAGAGCCATGTGTTGTTAAGACAGGGATATACTGACATTGTTTGAACCCCCTTAATCTGGCTATGCCTGAAGCATAACCATTTTTCCTTGATTATTTATTTATTGCCGTAGCAGTTTGAGTCTGGCTTTTTGTTACTTGGAAGAGTCCTAATCAACTGTCAGCTTGACTGGCCCTTCTAACCCCTGCCTCTCCTTGATTTTAGCTAAACCCCTATTACCTCTGCCTAGGCACAAAACTCTCTAAGGTTATCTTCTCTCCTCCAGGCAACTTTATATAGAGTGGGGGTATGATAGACAAAGTTGTGGCCAAAGAACTGGAAAATAGTAAAAGCGGCAGGATCTAGGATTTTTCTTGTTTGGAAATATGAATTCTTGTCAGTCAGCCACGTGCTTGGTGCTGGCTGTGCCAGAGTTGCTTGTCTGTGGACGTACCCTGGCTACACACATATATTCAAGGTAAAGCTTGGGGGAGGGTGCATAAATGATGAACAACTTTAATATACTGTGTTAAACTTTTTAGGACTTCCCATTGTGAACTGCAGCAATCTATATATTCTTAGATAATTAGGTTCATTGCCATTTACTGAGAGGCATGCTCTTAGTTTATTATGTGTTGCTTGTGTAATTAACTTATTAGGGTAGACCCTTATATATACGTGTGTGCTGCATATATTTCAATTCAAGGAAAATGCCCATTAGTCACTGGGAGTGACAAGACAGGAAGAAGGCATGACCACTATTATTTGAGAATGTATAATTTAGTCCGAAAGATAGATACATAAACTGTTCATACAAGTCAGTCTGGACATGGTATCAAGTGTCATCCACTAGTACAATAGTCTATTGTTCAAACATAGATATAGATATAGACATAGATAAAGATATAGATATATAGATAATTAGGAAATAGAGAGGCAAAGAGAAGCTGTGGTTACCTCAATGTTATGTTACAATCTCTTTTCTTGCCTGTCTCTTGAACTAAAGGGTGAGGACTCATCATCAGGTCTAATGTCTTATTCAACTTTTATTTCAGATCTTTGCACAGTGCCTGGCTTAAGAAATGTTTTGTTGAACTGCTTTAACATTGAAACTGTGTCCTTGGTTCTTTAACTTTATAAATATGTGCCATGTTCATCACTCTTGACTGCTGGCTGACTTTATGTAGTTCAGAGGAAACAAGTAGATTCCTATATTTTGGCTTTTGCTTTTAGTGTATGCTGGCATGGGCCCAAGAAATGGCCAGGTGGACAGGCAGACAGAAGCTTAGAAAGCTTATACCAAAGGTCAAGGAAAGTTGGACAGCCTTGGGTTCAGTGAGACATGAGAAACAAGGTGGCCCTAATTTGAGCAGCCGTCAAGGGTCTGGGAAGACAGCCAAGGCTGCTCAAGGAACAAGAGTCAGAAGAAGGAGGGCAGGTGACTGCGCAGCTGATTCTCATGCAAGGCTCTAGTGTACCCTTGAGAATAAGACCCCATCTTAGGACATGGGCGGTACGAAGAGCTCTTGAATGAGACTGACTGGCTGTGCAGTGAGACTCCATGCTGGTTCCTAAACAGGCCTCACTTCATATTTTTCATACTGACAGAAGGCTCTCTCTCATGCAAACAAAGGACTATCTATCCTGCACAACACTTCTATAAACAGGATTTTAATTAAGGAATTCATAAGTAGCTATTTCCTATTTACTGGCATTAAACAAAATGTACTCATAAATTTTATTTTAAGCCTAAATCCGTCACACAGCTTGATACAAAATATATATGCATGTGTGTTTATAGGAGCATGCACCCCCCACACACACATGTGCAGAGCTACAGAGAAAATACCACCAAATTATTAGACTTGGATCTGAAAATGTGGAGTAATGCACATTTATACTTAGAATCTTAATTTATAAAAATGAAAATACAGTTTGTATATGGAACACGGAATTCACTTAGTCCACATATGTGTTGTGTGACTTTGAGTTAGACTGAGAAATTTGTGAAAATTATTCAATACTAATCCTTTGAAATTATAATTCAGATTTCCGAACATGTCATTAAATTCCCTGAATCTGCTGTTTGCATTGAGCTATGATAGAATAACAATGTCAGAGTTTACCCTTTTACCTTAAACAACTTTTAAAAGAGGGGACAAAAATATGTGAAACTAAGTTATGCTAAGTTATTTTAAAATAGGCAGTGCAGGACAATGATCAGTAAGACAAGGGAAACAAATGAGGTGAACCCTATGATTGTCCCAGCTTGCTGCCTGGTGAATGATACCATATTTAGCAAATGGTGCTGGGAGAACTAAATAACCACAAAAAATTAATTCAGAATAGATCAAGAACTTAAATGTGAAATCCCAAACTGTAAGAATCTTAGAAGAAAACTTAGGGAACACCCTTCTGGACATTGGAGTAGGCAATGAATTTATGGTCAAGTCCTCAAAAGCAGATGCAGCAATAACTAATATTGACAAGTGGGATTTTATCAAGCTAAAAAGTTTTTGTACCGCAAAAGAAACCATCAAGAGTAATCAGACAAGTCACAGAATGGTAAAAAAGTATTTGCAAACTGTGCATCTGACAAAGGCCTAAAATCCAAGATCTACAAGAAACTCAAATGAATTGACAGGGGAAAAAAAGCAAATAACCCCATTAAAAATTGGTCAAAGGACAGGAACAGACACTTCTCAAAGAATGACATCCAAGCAGCCAAAAAAAAAAAAGAAAAAAGAAAAAGAAAAAAGAAAAAATGTTCCGTCTCACTAATCATTAGAGAAATGCAAATCAAAACTACAGAGATACCACCTCACTGGTCAGGACAACTATCATTAAAAAGTTAAAAACAAAACAAACAAAAAAACAAACAAACAGGTGTTGTGATGCTACAGAGAAGAGGGTATGCTTCTACATTGTTGGTGGCAATGTAAGCTAGTTCAACCTTTGTGGAAAGCAGTGTGGCATTTTCTCAAAGAACTAAAAATTGAGCTACTATATGATCCAGCAATCCTACTCCTGGAAATATGTTCAGAGGAACAAAAATCATCTACCAGAAAAACATCTGCACACATATGTTCACTATTCACAATAGCAAAAACATGGAACCAACCCAGATGCCCATCAAAAGTGGACTTGATTTTTTAAAATGGTACATATACATGATGGAATACTATGCAGCAACAAAGGAGAATACAATCATGTCCTCTGCAGTAACATGAATGCAGTTGGAGACCATGATATTAAGTGAATTGTCACAGAAACAAAAAACTGAATACTGCCTGTTCTTACTCATAAGTGGGTCCTAAACACTAACCATATGAACACAAAGGCAGGTACAACTGACTCTAGGCACTACTAGCAACATTTTCCTATCAAAATAAGAAATATCTATCCACTAAGGGGTTCTCCTCATTTTCCTTTTCCTGGATTTTCTCCTATTGCTGCATTTCCAGAGCATAACAAGAAACCATATGCTCTTTTGTCTGTCTTCTAAAGTAATTTTGAATTACCTCTCATTATCTAAGTAATTATACTTTTTCTCAAATGGGAGCTATGTAGAATTCTAATTTGTGGGTGAGTGTTCTGTAAGCAAAGTTGATTAAAATATTTTTAAAAATAGATGCATTTCCCCCTGAAAGCTGGAACACGACAAGGCTGCCCACTCTCACCCCTCCTGTTCAACATAGTATTGGAAGTTCTAGCTAGAGCAATCAGACAAGAGAAGAAAATCAGGAATATCCAAATAGGAAAAGAGGAAGTTAAGTTATCCCTCTTTGCTGATGATATGATCCTATACCTCGAAAATCCAAGAGAATCTGTCAAAAAACCTTGCACTGATAAAGGACTTTGGCAAAGCCTCAGGGTACAAAATAAATGTGCAAAAGACAGTCGCATTCTTATACACCAACAACAAACAGTCAGAGAATCCATTAAAAAGTCAGCACTTTGAGAGGCTGAGGCGAGTGGATTGCCTGAGCCTGCCGGTTCGAGACCAGCCTGAGCAACTTGGTAAGACCTCGTCTCTACAATAAAATAAAAAATAGCCGGGTGTGGTAGAACATGTCTGTAGTTCCGGGCTACTCAGAAGGCTGAGGCGAAGGATCACTGGAGCCCAGAAGGTCGACGCTTGGGTGGCCGTGAGTGTGCATGCCACTGCACTCAGGCCTGGGTGAAGGAGTGAGACTCTGACTCAAAAAAAAAAAAAAAAAAAAAAAAAGCACAATCCCATTTACAATAGCCACACACACAAAAATGAAGTACCGGGCAACCCCTTCGGGTCCCCTCCCACTATGAGAGCTTTTCTGTCCTCTTAATAAATCCTGAGCCGGGCTCGGTGTCTCAGCCTGTAATCCCGTGCTTTGGGAGGCTGAGGTGAGTGAATTGCCTGAGCCCGCGGGTTTGAGACCTGCCTGGGCAACTTGGCGAGACCTCATCTCTACAATAAATAAAAAAATTAGCCAGGCATGGTAGCACATGCCTGTAGTTCCAGCTACTGGAAGGCTGAGGCGGAAGGATCACTGGAGCCCACCAGGTCGAGGCTGTAGTGGCCGGGAGTGGCCACTGCACTCTATTCTGGGTGACAGTGAGACTCCAACTCAATAAATAAATAAATCCTGCTTTCCAAAAAAGAAAAGAAAAGAAATACCTCAGCATCTTCCTAATGAGAGAAGTGAAAGACCTTTACAACAAAAACTACAAAACTCTACTCAATGAAATCAAAGAAGACACAAATAAATGGGAAAATATTCCATGCTCAGGAATAGGAAGAATCAACATTGTTAAGATGTCCATCCTACCCAAGGCAGTTCATAGATTTAACACAATACTCATTAAATTACCAACACCATTCTTCTCAGACCTGGAAACGACAATACAAAGATTATTATGGAAACACAAGCAACCACAAATAGCCAAAACAATCCTTAGGAAAAGAAACAAAGCAGGAAGTATCACACTCCCAGACTTTAAACTTCATTATAAGTTTACTATAATCAAAACGGCCTTGTATTGATACAACAATAGGCATATAGACCAATGGAACAGGATAGTGATTCCAGGAGCAAAACCGCAATTTCTCAACCAATTCATCTTTGACAAAGCCTCCACCAACAACCACTGGGGAGAGGGAACCTATTCAGTAAATGGTGCTGGGAAAACTGACTGATCACAAGCAGATTGATTGAAACAGGACCCCTACCTATCCCCATACACAAAAATCAACTCTAAATGGAGCAAAGACCTAAATGTAAAACCTCAAGCTATAAAAATCTTAGAAAACAAAGGAGACACCTTTATGGGAATTAGAATAGGCAACAAATTCCTGATCAAAAACCCAGATGTCCGTTCCATAAGAGATAAGATAGACAAGTAGGACCTCATTAAACTGAAAAGTTACTGCAAAGCAAAAAAACCATCAAGACAGCAGGGATACAGGCTGCAAAATGGGAAAAAATATTTGCCAACTGTATATCTGACAAACGCCTAACATCCAGGATCTATAAGGAACTCAAATATACCCCCCAAAACCCCAACACAAAACAAACAGAAAACAAGCCAATTAATAATTGGGCAATAGACATGCCTCAAAAGGAAGCATATGGGCATCCAACAAACACTTGAAAAAGTGCTCAACCTCACTAATCATCAGAGAAATGCAAATCAAAACTGTATTGAGATACCACCTAACCCCAGTAAGAATGGCTGTCATTAATAAAACAAATAGCAACGGATGCTGGCGAGGATGAGGAGAAAAGGAAACGCTTCTACACTGCTGGTGAAATTGCAAACTAGTTCAAACTCTATGGAAAAGTGTGGCGATTTCTTTTTATTTATTTATTTATTTTTTAATCAGGTCTCCCCCAATCCCAAGTTTTATTCCTCTGTGAAAACCTACACTTTAAAAAAAGCCTTTAAATGTTTTTCTATGCATACAAATACAAACTTTTTTTAAAAAATGAAGATTATACAGTGCATATTATGCAATTTGCTAAATTTGTTATAGACATATTTTTGCTTCAAAGTATATCAACAATGTGGCTAGGAATACTATGAACAGGTGCAAAGGCAATGCTGTTTCCCCCATCCTGGAGGTGAACTCTTTTGAACGTTAGATGAGAGGGCCTTGAAGGATAGTAGACTGACGTGGAGTGAGCACTGTCTTTTCTGAAGCTTCTTACTCTTTTCATGGATCTTAATCACTTTTCTTAAAAGTGATTCCCTTGAAGGGAATCAAGGAGAGGCGGGAAGTCTGAGAGACTGGAATCAGACCTAGACTCTGGCTGTGTGGCAATTCCTAAAAGAACTAGAAATTGACCTTCCATACGACCCAGCAATCCCCCTACTGGGAATATACCTGGAAGAATGCAAATCATTCGACAAAAAAGATACCTGCACAAGCACGTTTATTCACAATAACAAAAACATGGAACCAATAGTGCTGCCCATTGAAAGAGGACTAGATTTAAAAAATGTGGTACATATTCATGATGGAATATTATGTGGACATAAAGTAGGACAAACACATGGACTTTGCAGCAACTTGGGTGGATTTAGAGTCTATAATACTCAGTGATCTATCACAGAACTGAGTATCACATGTTCTTACTTATAAGCGGACCCTGAAAATTTACCATAATTCTATAAGAAAGGGATTGGCAGTAACCAGAAACTGCCAGGTATGTGTGGGTGGGTGGGGGTGACACATAATATCAGTAAGAGTACTTGATCTCAAATCAAGTGATGTGGGGACCAAAGGCAAGTCCAAACTTTACCTGTACGATAATCACTTGTATACCTAATCCTGAGTTGTACCCCACATCCTTAAAAAAAATTTTGTTTTAGATAGAAAAACATTTAAAAGTGCAAGACAAAAAAAAAAAAAAAACCTGAATCCCAAATATTATTTTTCCCTTTTTTGGAAAAAAAAAGAGTAATATGGGTAAGAAAATCAGGAAAATAACATTAGAGAGACAGGTTGGTATTTATGATGTGTAAAAGATAATTTTTATTTTTCTATAATATTTAGAAAATATATTTATATTATTTTCTATAATATGTAGTTTTATAACTATTGTAATAATTGGCTCTGGTCTTGGGGATGAAAAAATCTCTCTAAAATATCTGTATATGTACAATGGGATCTTTTAAAAATTGCAAGCTTTTGGTTAAAGTCAGCTAAGCAAATGAGCTATTAATGGGACGAATGCTTTTCTTCATCTTCTTTCTTTCCTGCTCTTTCTGCAGCCTGTTAAGCTGGGATCAGGCCTTTCTTCTTAAAATTCTCCATCCTTTCACCTCAATGACTGGCTATTTTGGTTTTGAACTCTACTTTTTGACTTACTTTTGGCCCATCTTTTCCCATGTCACTTTATTATTTTTTTTAAGTTAGAGTCTCACTCCGTCACCCAGGCTAGGGCATAGTGGCATGCTTGTGGCCACCCCAGCATCGACCTGCTGGGCTCAGGTGATCCTTCCACCTCAGTCTTCCAAGTAACTGGAACTACAAGTGCGCCCTACCATGCCCGGCTAATTTTTTGATATGAAGGTAGAAAAGATGTCTCACCAAGTTGCACAGGCTGGTCTTGAACCCCTGAGCTCAGGTAATCCTCCCGCCTCGGCCACTCAACCATGTCACTTTATATACTCTTTTATGGTCTCTCCGTGGGAAATCTCATGATTTCTAAATCTCTGTCTTTAGATCCAACCTTCTTCTTAACTTTGATATCTTCATTTCCAATTGCCTTTCTTTTTTTATTTTTGTTTTTTATTTTAAAGATGGGGGATAAGATTCTGGGTTAGGTACATAAGTGGTAGGTAAAGTTTGATACCCTTATTGATGTTATGTGGGTCTCTCTCCCCTGGCAGTGTCCCACTACTGCCACTCCTTTTCTTTAAAAAAAAAATTATTTTAAATATGTGGGGTACAATTCAGGGTTAGGCATACAAATGTTCATTATGCAGGTACCCTTGTTGATGAGGTGCACCCCCACCCCGGTAGTTTCCCATTATTGCCAATCCTTTTCTTACAGTATTACAATAGTTGTTCAAGTTCTGCTTATGAGTGAGAACATGTGATACTCAGTTCTTTTTTCTGTGATAGATCACTCAGTATAATAGAGTTCATCCAAGTTGCTGCAAAGTTCATAATTTTGTCCTTCTTTATGACTGTGTAATATTCCATGTATATGTACCACATTTTTTTATCCAGTCCTCTTTCAATGAGCAGCATGGTTAGCTCTATGTTTTTACTATTGTGAATAATGCTGTGCAGGTACCTTTTTCACAGAGTGATTTGAGTTCCTCCGGATATATTCCCAGTAGGGGGACTGCAGGGTCATAGGAGGTCATTTTAGCCAATCCCTTTCTTATAGTATTATGATAAATGTTCAGGGTCTGCTATGAGTAAGTACATGTAGTACTCAGATTTTTTTTTTCTGTGAAAATCACTGAGTATTATAGTGTATATAATTCCATCCAAGTTGCTACTAAGTTCATAACTTTGTTTTTCTTTATGGCTGCATAACATTCTATCGTGTAAATGTACCATATTTTCTTTATCCAGTTCACTTTCAGTGGGCAGCACAGTTGGTTCCATGTTTTTGCTATTGTGAATAATGCTGCAATAAACGTGTATGTGCAGGTATCTTTTTTATAGAGTAATTTGAGTTCCTCCAGGTATATTCCCAGGAAAGGTATTGCTGGGTTGTATGGAAGGTCAATTTTTAGATCTTTTAGAAATTTCTACACTTTCCAATGTGTAGAAATGTTCCCCTTTCCCCACATCCTCTCCAACATCTTTTGCTTTTTGAGTTATTGATGATGGTCATGCTGACTGGAGTTCAGTGGTACCTCAGTGTGGTTTTAATTTGCATTTCTTTGATGATTAGTGAGACTGAGCATTTTTTCATGTATGTGTTGGCTGCTCCTATACTCTCCAAAAGCAAATGCCGTAAAAGATAAGATTGACAAATGGGACCTCATCAAACTGAAAACGCTTCCGCAAAGCAAAATAAACCATCAAAAGAGTGGGGAGACAGCCCACAGAATGGGCAAAAATATTTGTCAACTGTAAATCTGACAAAAGCCTAATATCCAGGATCTACAAGGAACTCAAACAGGCTGAAAGGAAAGAAACAAACAACCCTATTTAAAAATAGGCCAAAGATATGAATAAACACTTCCAATTGCCTTTCAACATCTCTTACACCATGTCACAGCACCTCAAACTCAAAGAGTACAAAGTGTGCCTTCATTGCAAACTGTATCTCTGTTTGAATTTTCTGCTTGAATAATGTTATTACTAACTTCCCAGTCATTCTATTAAAAATATTGGTGCCTCCCTTTATTTCCCAGGCATCATTTTTTATCAAGTCATGTTTTGAGAATGCAAATGTCTCTAAAATATCTTCCTTTATTTTCATGCCCACTGGCTCTTCCACAATTCAGGCTCTAATATTTCCTTCCCTGGATGAATCTTAGAAGCTCCCTACTTCTCTATTAACGCACTTTCTCTTATTCAAGAAAATTTTCACACTGACATGATTTTTTTTTCAAAATTTTATTGTATTTTATTTTTTGTGAGTACGGGTCTTACTCTCTCTCCCAGGCTGGAGTGCAGTGGCAAGGTCACGGCTCACTACAACCACCTAGACTCAGGCTATATCCTTTGGCCTCAGCATCTCAACCAGCTGGGTAGTGACCATCATGCCTGGCTAATTTTTTGATTTTTTTTTGTTTTTTTGGTAGAGAAGAGGTCTTGCTATGTTGCCTAGACTGGCCGTTAACTCCTGGGCTCAAGCAATCCTCCCGCCTTAGCCTCCCAAAGTGCTGGGATTATAGACATGAGCCCCTGTGCTTGGCCTATTTCTAAGTTTTAGATTTGCTTTTATAGCTCGTTGATTTAAAGGTCTGTAATAACTCTCATTGCCTATAGAATAAAGTCCAACTTCTTAGCTAGTTGTTCAAAGCCTTCTTCAATCTGACAAAACCTTCATTCACAGTTTATTCTCTAACTCCACTCATCTATGAACCTCTTAAGCATTTTCACTGCTCAGGGCCTTTCTCTATATGTTTCCTTTTCCTTGTGAGGCCTCTTCCATAACACCTGTTAAAAACCAAGCCACTTTTGAAATTATGCCAAAATGTGCATTTTTTATGAGGGCCAAATAGGTTTAAATCACTTCTTTCTTGCCACTGCTAGATAGCCTTTTGATTGCCCATCAGTTCAAGTACTCATGCTGTCCTTGGCATGAGATACATCCGGCTCCACCATTGGCCTGTATATTCCTAGAAAATAGAGAATGTTGGACCTTGAACATCCAATGCAATACTATGAGAAAATGACTGATGGTACTGGGAAACTATGGGGGGGAGGGGGGTGGGATTAACAGTAGCAAATATCTGTCGGGGGATGGGAAAACACTTCTTATCTACAGGGTGCCTGAATGAAACGTCATTGTACACCTAACCCTTAACTGTACCCCACAAAACCATAATAAAAAATACTGATTAATGAAAAAAAAAAAGAAAATAGAGAATGTCTTACACACCTTTACAACTCTGATGGTGCTTAGCATACTGCCTTGCACAGAAAAGGAAGGTTAACTATGCCAACCCAAGGTTAAGCACAATTCAAGAGCAGAGGAGCACCCATGCTATTATTATATAAGCCTCAGGTATACAAAGGATTCATGGGTAAAGTACCCTGTATACTAGCTGTTTACCTTACCAAATCTACGTATGTGAATTCTGTCAATAAATGACAATATTAATAGTGATGAAAATGTAGTTGACAGCTCATTTATAAGGCCCTAGAGTCCATAAAGTTGACTGTCTCCATTGATTCTCATGAAGAAGAAAGTTTTCTAGATGGTGTGACTAAAAATGACATATTGGATCAGAAAGGTTATACCAGATGTGAGAATCACATCAAGATTGGGCCTTCTTCCTCCTTTTTTTCAAAAAAAATTTTTTTATTTTAAAGATGCAGAGTACAGCTCAGGATTAAGTAGATAAGTGGTCATTGCACACCTAAAGTTTGGGCCTCCTTTTGGTCTCCTCTTCACCTGGTTTGAGATCAGGTACCCATATTTATGTTATGTGCCCCCACTTCCCTCCCCTGGCAGTGTCCTGCTTCTGCCAAACCCTTTCTTATAGTGTTATGATAAATGTTCAGGGCCCTCTTATGAGTAAGAACATGTGGTACTCAGTTTTTTTGTTTCTGTAATAGATCAGAGTATTATAGACTCTAAATCCATTCAAGTTGCTGTGAAGTTCATAATTTTGTCCTTTGTGGCTGCATAATATTCCATCATGTATATGTACCACATATTAAAAATCCAGTCCACTTTCAAAGGGTAGTACAATTGGTTCTGTGTTTTTGCTATTGTTGAGTAATGCTGCAATAAACATGTATGTTCAGGTATTCCTTCCTCCTTCTGATTTCATGGGATTGTATTTGGGATGATAAACAATTGTTTCAGAATTTTTTTAAGTTCTTAGTCCCCCTCTGAAGAAAAGGATTTTATGAGACATTCCTTGCTTTCTAGAACAATGGCATTCTGGTTTTTCATTTTGTGAATCTGTGTACATTTTGTCACCCTAGTGCCTTAGTTCAGGATCCCTTGAATTTCTTATCCCATGGCAGTGATGGATAGGATTCAACTCGTGTACAAGGCCCTGTATAGAGAAAAGACTTTCTGAATCATAGTTTTTCAAGATTTGAGTTATTTTCTGAAAGCAGGGTTATGAAAGTACACAGGAGAACCCTTTCTTCATAGGCCTGTCTAAACTCAGCTGTTGGCTTAAATTATCATAAGTTCTCAATTACTGAAGTTCACCATTAAATGTTTGGAGTGGCTGTCAGGATTTTAAATTTTGCAATTTGTCAGCCGAAGAAACCTATGTACTTTTATTGGGATTTAAAATATAACCAAGAAGAATATGCTATGAAAATATTCACAGGACAAACTTACAGAACAGACTCATTTGGTATCAATAACAGAAATTCCACTAAATTGCATGTTTATGAAACAGAAGCCGGGCTTGGTGGCTCAGCCTGTAATCTCACGCTTTGAGAGGCTGAGGTGAGTGGATTGCCTGAGCCCGCGGGTTCAAGACCCGCCTGGGCAACTTGGCGAGACCTCATCTCTACAATAAATCAAAAAATTAGCCAGGCATGGTAGCGTGCGCCTGTAGTTCCAGCTACTTGGAAGGCTGAGGCGGAAGGATCGCCGGACCCAGCAAGTTGAGGCTGCGGTGGCCGGGAGCGGCCACTGCACTCTAGTCTGGGTGACAGAGTGAGACTCCAACTCAAAAAAAAAAAAAAAAAAAGGAAAGAAATGGAAAAACCCAAGGGTAGAGCAACCTTTCGTCATGTTATGACATGCAGATAATACCATCCATGTGGAGTCTGTCTTTCCTTATCTCTCAGCTCTGCATTCTCCTGCTGGCCTAAGTTCTGGGTCAGCCTCTCTCCCTGAGCTTGATGTGACCCCCATCAACACCAGCCTTACACCCTACCAGATTGTAGCATGCTAGCAGAAAGAGAGCATCTCTCTCATGACAGTTCCAGTAAAAGTCTTGGGAGTTTATGTTGTTGGTCCGGAATAGGTCACATGTCCATCCCCAAGACAGTCACTGTGGATAGCCCTACTGGTCAGGCCTAGGTCATATACCCACTTCTGGACTGGGATTGCAGTTTGCTTCAAGTATCCTCATGGACTGTGAGAAGAGGTGAAATGATTTCCCAAGGGAAAATAATGGTGCTATTAGTGGTAGAAAGAGAAATGGATGCTGGGAGGGAAAAGACAACAGAAAAGTACTAGAACTTAATTATTGACTCCCTTAATTCAAATGGTAATTTTAGTGATGTGATAATTTTAGTGAAGACCTAAATTTTAATGGCATTAATAGAGAAAAATATTTATTTAAAAATTAGTGTTATCAATGAAACTACAAATATACTTTATATAACAGAAGAAATCTTGAGGATAACATTGGCAAATTGTCTTCAAAAATTATGACATTTATTCATTCATTCATTCTAATAACTTCTTTTGAGTATTTACTATATGTCAGGCGTTGTGCTAAATGCTACAGGTACAAACTTTTTATGACAAGTTCACAGATTCCCTATCTCACACAATCTCCCATACATTGAAACTATCTGAGCAGGAGCTCTACTTGATACTGTGGAAAGTAATTTCAGTTATGTCTTATACTGCAAAGAAAAGCAATTTAATTTATTTTCCTCCTCCTTTCCTCCTCTTCCTCTTCCTCCTCCTTTTTCTTGAGTCAGGAGCTCACTCTGTCACTGAGGCTGGAGTGCAGTGACCCAATCACAGCTCACGACAGCCTTGACCCCCTAGGCTCAAGCGATTCTCCCACCTCAGCCTCCTGTGTAACTGTGCCTACAGGCATGGGCCAAGATGCCTGGCTAATGTCTTTGATTTTTTGTAGTGATGAGGTTTTGCTATGTTGTCCAGGCTGGTCTCGAACTCCTAGGCTCAAGTGATCCTCCTGCCTCAGTCTCCCAAAGTGCTGTTATTACAGGTGTGAGCCACGGTACCTGACTCAATTTAATTTCTTTAAAAAGTATTTTTTAAGTTAGCATTTTTATTGATTCATCCTGGTTTTGCTTTTAGCTAAGCCAAATTAGTAATTTGACCAAATCATACATTCTCTAGCTTCTTACGTCTGACTAGTTCAAGGTGACTATATAAAAATTCTTATATTATGTATACATCTTTCATTATGATTAAACTATGATAAATGTGATCATAAAATGCACCTGGCCTGTAACTGACCTTTTTGCTGATCAATTTCTAGTTGTGATGAGTCCTTTTATTTTGGGGTCTGTTATGCTAAAACAAAAGCGATCTTTCTTATTTCTTATTATATTGCATATTCTTATTTCAGTTACATTGCATATTCACATTATTTACCAAAGGAGGATTATGTAACATTTAAATGAAGTCTCCAACCCATAAAATACCTGTCACAAATGAAAAACATGTACGTGGATAGGCATAATGCTTCACTTATAGACTGCAGAACCACTATCCCTCAAAGAATGTTACAAATTCACATAGAGTCCCTGGGTGTCAGGGTTGGTCATAGCTTCTGTGGCTGTAGAAGCTGGTGTGGCCCGGGGGCTCCCCTCTGGCTGCACATCTGAACAACTTCAGGAGTACAAGTTTCCCCATCAAACGCTTAGAATAAATTACACTAAAAAATTGGCTCTAGAAAAAGTTATTTTGGATAGGACAAAGTGAAACTGTCACGATGAGTGTTAAATGAATCCCTCTGTGCAGAGGGTGTCTGTGGGAGTGCTGGTGGGAATGACGAGAGTCTAGGGGGACGGTGAGGAGACCCTAGCCCTGCAAAAGCCAAATCTACTGACTGGATAGAGTTTTTGAAAATTCGTTTTTTAAACAAATTGCATTAAAACTTAATATGAATTTGTATCTTCTGAAGTAGTTATGTTTTTCTTGATACCTTATCTTTAAAAGAATGTCTTCCCCTCCCCTCCTTTCCAGGGGAAGGCTAGAGCCAGCTCACACCACTTTAGGAGAGCTCATTGTGAAACTTTCAGGAATTCTGTGAGCCAGTTGTCAAACACAGCTGCTACTGAAAATTGAATTAGGAATTACCAAACTGTTTTCCATAGAGATTGTACTGGTTAACATTCCCACCAACAGTGTAGAAGTCTGCAATCTCTCTACTGGGAATATACCCAGAGGAACTGAAATCACTCTGTGAAAAAGATACCTAGTCGGGCTCGGTGGCTCAGCCTGTAATCCTGCGCCTTTGGGAGGCTGAGGTGAGTGGATTGCCTGAGCCCACGGGCTCGAGACCCACCTGGGCAATTTGGCGAGACCTCATCTCTACAATAACTCAAAAATGAGCCGGGCATGGTAGTGCGCGCCTATAGTTCTGGCTACTCGGATGGCTGAGGTGGAAGGATCGCCGGAGCCCAGCAGGTCGAGGCTGCGGTGGCCGGGAGCAGCCACTGAGCTCCAGTCTGGGCGACAGAGTGAGGCTCCAACTCAAAAAAAAAAAAAAAAGAAAGAGAGAAAAAGATACCTGCACACCCATGTTTATTGCAGCATTACTCACAAGAGCAAAAATATGGAACCAATTGTGCTGCCTATCGAAAGAGGACTAGGTAAAAAAAAGTGGTACATACACACGATGGAATGTTCCGCAGTCATAAAGAAGGACAAAATTATGAACTTCATAGAAACTTGGATGAACTTAAGTCTATAATACTGAATGATCTGTCACAGAAACAAAGAACTGAGTACCACATGTTCTCACTCAATAAGCGGACCTTGCACAATTATAATAATACAATAAGAAAGGGATGGGCAGTAGTGGGAAACCGCAAGGGGAGGGGGGCATACCTCATCAACAAGGGGACCTGCATAATGAACATTTGTATACCTAACCCTGAATTGTACCCCACATCTTTAAAATAAAAACATTTAAAAAAAGAAAATTGAGTTATATAAACTCAGTTATATGAGTTATACTAAAAAAAAATGACCCAGTCTCATCATTTTCTAATTATTTCATTACATTTTCTTATGATCTATATTCTTGAGGTTATTTATACTCATCATATCTGTTCAGCGGACATATTAGTATATAGTGGTGTGCTACTGTGCATCTTATCACATCTCCACATTCACTGACATCATGTTGGTCATTTGAAGTCAGCATGATGGGAATATTTGCCTCACAGAAATTGACTACTCAGGACTTTGACTTATCATTCTGTTGATTTTCTATACTTAAGAAAGTGGGGAAAATGTTAATAATGCATACTAAATTTTAACATGTGTTGTACCTATAATTATCACATTGTGAATAGCCCAGAATTTGAGAAAAGATTCTTTCAGTATTCAAAACTATTATCTAATTTGGCAAACAAGTAGTTCATGTCATTGAAGAATAAGTGTTGTACTGATGTATGTCTTTGATGTTTATTACTCCTTAATATAAATACAAATACTAATCAGCATTTGTGCAGGAGTTATACTTGTCTGGTAATTGTCATCACAGGTTGGTTAAGGACACAAGTTAGATAAAAATCAAAGAAAGCATTCTGTGAGAAATCTATTTACTATATAGAATTTACAGTACAGAGTTTTGTATATTTATTATATTTATAAATTATATCCTTATATTCTTTATATCAGTAACGTTTATATTAAATGCATACATGGGTTGATGCATTCATTTTTTTCTCTGGAGAATTGATTGTTTACACTTTTGCTAGCCCACCGCTACCAATAAATCAATTTGAGTTTTCTACTCCTGCTTGGAATTTGCCTTTGTTTTCTCAGAGCCAAAGTCCCTCCTGTGTTGGATACTGGAGGAGCAATGGCACAAGTGAGGGAGAAAGATGCTTGGCCTTCTTGAGCCAGTTTTTGGGATGCCCCACAAAATGAACTACAGCTGTACCAGAAGAGAAGAGGAAGCAGGCAGTCTTTCTATTCATCCCTCCCCAGACCCTAAATATGGATCTTATTCACCAGAAAAGTACATATTGAAAAAAAAATTTCTGTACTTACCCAGACTGCTGCCCCATGGCATTTTCTTTCCTCTAGTACTCTGAACCCATGGAACCATATTCAGTTTCCTAATGCATGCTTCAGACCCCTTTAAACCTGGCAATCTGTTACACCCCTCTTCTCTTTAATGCAACCCCACCCCAAGCTTAAGAGAATCTGTTAGTGCCACCAGCTTTGTCCCACAGCTAGACCCCACCTCCCACCACCTGCATCCCTATACCATCCAAGGAGGTAGCCTAGTAATGGCTGATGAAGAGCAGAGGCTACTTGGATGTCATTTGACCAGTGGCTTTGCCAGAGACAGTGACTCCAGGAACAGTGGCAGGGAAAGGAAAAACACAATGATAGTCAGGTGGTAGCTCACTTGTGACCCATCTAGGGTATCCCCTGAGTTAGTCCAAGTATCAGAATGGAATATGGTATTTGGAGAGAAATTAAACTTAATATTTTGTACTTCCAGCACATGTTTAAACATTTACAGATTTTGGAAAATATTCTCACCTTCATAGCAGTATTCTCTTCAGAGAGGGAAGGAAGACTGGGCCAGTGGGAAAAGTTTTGATGTCAGGGGACTTGGTTCTACCCTCACTTCTGTTCCTAATGAACCCTTTGGCTTTGGGCAGGTTATTTTCCTTCTCTGGAATTTGGTATTTTATAAAACTACCTACAGTTTCCAGTAGTAAATTTTCCTTCTGACTCTGTCATTCTATGACCCTTTGTCTTTTGTTTTACAATTGGAGTAAATGATGTTCCAAATGATGCACATCTTTGGTCAAAAAGTCAAAGGCAGAGTCTAGCATATTGGTCATATCAATTCTTTGAATCCCAGGCTTCAAATCCTTTATGGCAGTAGGCATAAATCATAAATAATTCCAGGCTACTACTCCCAGATTTCTTAGAAGGATCAGAGCACCGACATTCTTTGGCAGATGAAAAAAGAAATTCAATTATCTGGAATGCAAAGAAAAAAAGAATATTCTCTCTTGTTGAAAATCTTTTTGAAGGGCAGTAGCAGTTTTTCTTGCTTTAGTAAGAACAGAGAATATAACAATATTTCTCCCATTATCATGGCTCTTTTCTTTCTCAGGATTGAGACTCTGAATATGAATGATCATTATGCATTCAGTATCATTAGAGTTGCCTGTGGAAAATTTAAGAGATTGTCTTGAACACAGACTGTCTTAGGAGACCTTTTTATTGCTTATATTTATATTGGTGCATATATATTTTTATTGATTACATAAGACATTGTAATTGATTATATCTAGCTCCATGAATCACTTAAAGCTTAAATCTTTCTCATGAAAGTGGAATGCCAAAAAAATTTCAAATATTTTTCAGGGGGTGGTGGTGTTAGTGTCCATTTTATTGCGTTCTGGTTAATTAAGGTTCGAAGATGTTTAAAGAATTCAGAAACAAAACATTTGTACCATGTTCTGTGTATCAAAGACTACAGTTGTTATTTGACAGTACAGTTGCTCATAAGCAAGTGTTTTCAGCCTGACTCACCCTGTGGCTGGAGCTGCTTTCCCTCTGATGAAGCTAATTCCTCAGTATTCTTGGGGTGGTCATGGTTTTACTCTATTTAATTAAAAGTGCTTTTTTGAGAACCATCTCTGTGCCCCTGTTATGCACTCTTAGTTTCCAGTGAACTTGCATGTCAGTTTTCAGGTATAAGACATATTCTCCACCCACACCAGGACCAATTTCCAAGGCAATGGAAGAGAAAGAGAGAGTTAGAAAGATAACCAAGATTAAAGATAGAAGGTAAGACAAGAGCCAAAGAGAAGGACTAGTCACGAAGAGGTGCTTAATTTTCAAGTAAGAGAACAGAATTCAAACTCCAGGAAGAACAAGGGCACCCATCCCATCCACTTTCAGGGTGTCTGAAGTGGAATTTTTCTTCTCATGGGAATCATATGCTCTATGTCAAAACTGTAGCATGGAGTTCATCTGCTGGGCTGCTTTGACTTGAGATTTTTCCACTCATTGTCAAAAGAATATCATAAAACCTTCCTATCACAACGCTGTTTCAATCATGTAAAATTTTTAAAAATAAAGTTATTTTTAAGCTTGACCTATTTGTTTCTTGATGACTCTTGAGTATTAGGGCTTTTTGTGCATCCTTGGGTAAGAAATGGAACTGAAACCCTTCATTCCCGTATTACCAACCAACCAATGAAACCAATTCTCTTTCCCTACCACCATTGCCACACCCTTGCCAAGTGCAAAACATTTTTTTCTGCTGTTGAGTCTTAATACAGTCATGTGCTGATTATTTGTGTGTGGCTTACTCATTTTATCGATTATCCAGATAGCTTGCATCTGTGGCCTACCTGTTAGCATTGCTACCCATGATGAGAGAAGGGGGTCTAGTTTATTTGGCTGCATACACATCAGTGGTTTCTGAGTTAGTATTAGTGGAAAGAAGGTTGAAACTAAAGGATAAAATGAGGATTTTACATCATTCTGCTGTTTCCGCTGTTAATGTCAGTCCTAATCCATGTCTCTGTGAGTATTTAAAAACTTATTCTCATTTCTATTTTAAAACATTTTAAGACCAGTTCCGTCAAATGGCTGAGACCCAGCCCCTACAATGTGGTGGCAGTTTTGAAGTGCTGTGCCTCCTGGCTTCATTCTAAGGTAAATAAATCAACAATAACTCTTTTGAGTCTTTCACCTTTTTTTCACTTCCACTGTGGAAAAAGTTTAGGTAGAAATATATCTGCGTATCTATATCATGCGTGTTTTTTTGTGAAAAGGGTAATGGAATACTGAATGCCATACACGGGTTATTCCCGCTATGAATTAGTCTCTTTTATCTGACTCTGACCAAAACAGATGTTGGCAGCCTTTCTATTCCAGCTCTCTAAGTCAGTCTAAGACTATCAGTTCCGCTTAGGGAAGCTGTGGGGAAATTATTTAACTCTTTCAATAGACCCTTACTAATTTTTCCCTTGGTTCCTTTTTATTACAAACTACAAGCAAACAAAATTAGAATGCATCTCTATGCAACAATAAAAGAAAAATAGCAATATTAAAAATACATCAAATACAATTCTAGAGGGAAGTGAATTTTTGTTCAAAGACTTTTAAGAATTCTGACATTGAAAAGACATGTTTGCTTGAGGAGGCAGCTAAATGTGTTTTCAACTTACAGTCAAAGATCATTTGCATAGAATACCAAAAGAGCTATTTTCTTTTATTCAGAGAAAGAGTACCTATCAGAGTATGACAGGATGCATCCTGCTAGGATTCTTCTCTTTTCTATAGAAACTGACCATTTAAAAAAAGTCATTCTTTGGTTCCACAATAAAGCTCTTGTACCAGGAGTCTGCAAGAAAATGGAAATTAACAGAATGTGAAAAATGGAGGAACTGCAAGGGGAAGAAAGGATCAAAGAGTGAAAAAGGAAAGGGGGATTATTTGAAAAAAAAAATGTTTAATAAACACATAGCATTCCAGGAATTTATCATGGAAAGAAACAGTCTCTTTTTAGATTTCAGGTAAAAAAAAAATCCTTATAAGTTATTAAATAAAGACTTTAAACATTTTGCAAATCATGCAAAGGAAAAGAGAAAAAGAAAATTAATTTTTAGACTCTGGATACTTGTATGCGATTTATCTCACTTAAGTCTCACAATTATCCTATAAAGTGTGCATTTCTATAGTTTTTTCATATAGTGTCCATGCTAGGCTCCGTGCGGTAGTCTCCCAGGTAATGAATTTTGTGGAATGATGCCTGCTGGCACAGTCTTTCATTCTCTAGCCCTTCCAGGAACATTGGAAATACAGGGCAGGAAGAGCCTGCTGCCTTTCTTGCCTGAACCCTTCCAACAAAGTCATCAAGCGGCAAGTGTAACTAAAGATGCATTTAATCACTATTTGTCAGTCAATGGCATCTGAAAACTCAAATTCTCCACACTGCCAAAGTAAAAGCTCAGATTTATTGATGCACCATATGCCAGGAACTATGCTAAACCCTTCACCTGTACTACTTAATTTAATACTTTCAGCAACCTGCAAATCAGCAGGTGCTGATTTTTTTTAATAAATTGAGGCCAAAGGGGTTGTTAGTCATCTGATATCACACAACCAATAAATAGCAAAATCTGGTAGTTTTTATTCCAGAGCTTGAATTCTTAACTACCTCTTTCAAAACCCAGCTCTGTTGCATATTCTTCATTTCACTCACAGCCACTGAAGAAATGGGGTATGCTCCCTGTTCTCCTTCTCCAATCACCTTGTCCTAGAACCTG
The DNA here is from genome assembly GCF_000164805.1 of Carlito syrichta. Lineage (NCBI taxonomy): Eukaryota > Metazoa > Chordata > Mammalia > Primates > Tarsiidae > Carlito > Carlito syrichta. The sequence goes on along the minus strand of NW_007102998.1, from coordinate 49,640 downwards.
GAGGTGACTCTTTTCCCATCATAGCACCTGTCACTAGTAGGTATGCTGTGTAGCATGAGGAACATCACAGAGAGATATTCCTTGGGATGTACAGTATTTCTGCTTGGTGATAGGTGATAGCCAAATTATTGCTTGTTGATCACAAAAGGACCTAAAACAGGGACGTTAAACATTGGAGGAAGTAACGGATCACAGAAATTGACTAACTTGTCCATCACACAATATGTGCACTAGGATTGGAAGAAAAATATGTGTGAATCAAAAGCCCATGTGCTTCCTGTATACCACATAAAAATGAGGACTATGCCAGACATAGGATAAAGACTTCTGATTTTCTTCTCTAATTCTCCAAGAAATGACTAGAAAGCAAAAAATTAGGTATGTCTAGATGAGAAAGATGATGATGGAGGGAGAGAGTAGTGAGTCTTCTAGGTTCTTAGCTAGATTTAAGAATACAGAGACGTCTAGATAAATCTGTAAGGAGTTATAGCCACCTATGGTTAGTACCATGCTGGTGGCTCTGATAATTCTATAATGATAAGCAGTTGTCATATATTCATTATACAGATTATAGTATTTTTCATACTGGTCAGAACAATGGCCAAAAGTGGCAGAATTCATTGTGAGATGGCCTTGGTGGTATTTTATTTTGGGTACACAAACACAATCTTAGCTAGATGCCAAGCTGAAGAAAGGGTGAGGGTGTGAGATCATGTAAGAAGATAATAATTAGAGAGACCAGAGGCAACGATATATATCTGGATTGGGAGCTAATTAGCCACAGTGACCCAAATGTGGGTTAGGGTAGAATTAAGATTTGTAGCATATAAAATAGATATATTCTTCAGCCTCTTTCCACTGTACTGAAGGGTTGGGCTATTTGTTTGGTGCAGCATGTTTTGTATCTCTATAGTATTTTTAGTCATGAGAATCCATACTATGTGGTGAGAGTTCTGCCCATTTTTCTTTGAGCAGTCACATGTCCAACATAGCTGTGTTGGGTCTATAGGCGATTTGGACAACATCTGTTCTATTGACAAACTTCCATGTTAGGGAAGTAACAAAGCAGACTGTTGCACATTTGTCACTAGATCATTCTTTGTGTGTAGTCCTCACTTATTCTGCAACTGGCAATAAAGAAAGCATCATATGTCTACAGAACAGCCACTTTCTGATGACTGTACTAAAATCCAATTACTCACTTACAGCATTTTGTTTTCTGGATTATTTTCTCTTCTTTCCACAAATGAACAAATGAACACTTCTGCTAAGAACTGAGGATTCAGGGGTGAATGAGACAGACAAGATCCCTGCTGTCATGTGGTCTGCATCCTAGTACAGGTGATAGACAATGAACAAAATAATTTTCAAAGTAAAAAAAATAGGAAGATACTCTAGGGAGCACTTCAGATCTACTGTAGAGGATTGGTGGTGGGAGGTCAGACATGAACTCAAAAAGGTAGACAGGGTACAAACCATATTGAACATCAGAGGCTTCTAAGGAGTTTGGATTTTGTTCTAAGTACAGTCATGTGCCACATGGCAATGTTTGGTCAATGATGGATCACATATACGACTGTTGGTCCCATAAGAATATAATAATGAAAAATTTCTATTGCCTAGTGACATCTTGATGGTCCTGACCTTGTGTAGGCCTAGGTTAATATGTGTGTGTTTGTGTCGCTGCTTGTTAACAAAAAATATTTTTTTAAATAAAACATTTAAAAAATAGTAAAAATCTTATAGAATAGGAATATAAAGAAAGAAGATATTTCTGTACAGCTGTACAATGTGTATGTATCTTAGTTTATTATTACATAAGAGTCAAAAAGTTAAAAAAATATGTTTTTGGCCGGGCTCGGTTGCTCAGCCTATAAGCCCAGCACTTTGGGAGGTGGAGGCAAGTGGACTGCCTGAGTCCACGGGTTCAAGACCAGCCCAGGCAACTTCTATCATAGGCAGAGAGACCTCGTCCCTACAAAAAAAAAAAAATTAGCTGGGCGTGGTAGTGCATGCCGGTAGTTCCAGCTACTTGGAAGACTGAGGTGGAAGGATTGCCACAGCCCAGCAGGTTGAGGTTGCAGTGGCCATGAATGTGCCACTGCACTCCAGCCTGGGAGACAGAGTGACACTCTAACTAAAAATAAATAAATAAAATATAAGTTTTTAAAATAAAAAAGTTAGAGTAAGCAAGGTCAGTTTACTGAAGAAAGATTTTTTTTGTAAATTTAGTGTAGCTTAAATGTGCTGTGTTCATAAAGTCCGTAACAGTATACAGCAATGTCCTAGACCTTCACATTCACTCACTACTCACTCACTGATTCACCCAGAGCAACTTCTAGTCCTGTGCTGCATTCATGGTAAGTGCCCTGTATGGGAATACCTTTTTTTTTTTTAAAACTCTATACCATAGTTTTACTATACCTTTTCAATATTTAGATATATTCAGATGACAAATACTATTGTGTAACAATTACCTATAGTATTCAGTACATTAACATGCTGCACAAGTTTATAGCCTAGGAGCAATAACCTATGCTAAATAGACACTAGGTTTGTAGTAGGCTAGACCATCTAGGTTTGTGTAAATACATTCTGCAATGTTTTTTGTTTTTTGTTTTTTTTGAGTTGGAGTCTCATTCTGTTGCCCAGAATGGAGTGCAGTGGCCGCTCCTGGCCACCGCAGCCTCGACCTGCTGGGCTCTGACGATCCTTCCATCTCAGCCTTCCAAGTAGCTGGAACTACAGGCGTGTACTACCATGCCCAGCTAATTTTTTGATTTATTGTAGAGATAAGGTCTCACCAAGTTGCCCAGACGGGTCTCGAACCCACGGGCTCAGGCAATCCACTCACCTCAGCCTCCCAAGGCGCAGGATTACAGGCTGAGCCACCGAGCCCGGCTACATTCTGCAATTTAGCACAGCTTAACAACACATTTTTTCAGAATGTATTCCTGTTGTTAAGTGACACATGAATGTATCTTGAAAACCCATGGAAGACTTTTGAGTTGAGGAATAACAATAATACTATTTTAGGAAGAGAACTAAAGCTGTATCCGTACTTAGGGGAACAAAAATGGGAACAGGAAGACTATATGGAAGTCATTCAGGTTAGGTGATGATGGCAGGGACCAGGGTGGTAGTGATGGTCAGATATGAGATTGAAGTTACTGAGATGGGAAGGACAGGGGATGATCACTTTCAAGGATGGAGTGAGGGTAAAATCCATAGTTCTGTTTTGGCCATGATAGCCTTGAGATGCCCACTAGATTTATAAGTGGAAAGTCAGGTAGGCAGTTGCATAGATGTATCTAGAACTCAGGGCTGAAGATATAAACTTGATTTTCTTTGCAAATTTGAGGCTACCTCACTTACGGTAAAAAATGTTTTAAAATTAAGGTGGATCCTAGAAAATAAAAACTTGAGAAGTATCATTTCTAGAAAAGGAGAGAGGCTAAATTACTTTCATTGCAGTTTATTGTATGAACGTACATGCGTGTATGAGGCACATATAATCTGTATTATATTCACATGGATTACAAAGAAATTGATAAAACCTAATTACCTGGGCTCAAGGTACTCACAGCATAGTATACAGCACATGCGAACAGACACTCGCGACCTATTTCTTTCCCCTATACTAAATAAAAGTCTTCCACCAAGTGAGCTCTTCATTATCTTGGTTTTGAATGAGCAGAAGTCCCTGTATCTAATCCTTCAGGTCACTAGAATCATCCCTGGAGGTCAGTGGGATGACATGCTGAAGGCAGACCACTCTCCAGGGCTAACACGGTGTGCGGTGTGCAGTGAGCCATGGGAAAGGTATTTCTGCACAAGGGGGCTCTACAGGGGCCTGCTAAGAGATCACAAGTCTTTGTCTTGGGGCTGGGGGAAGGCTTCATAGTAGAAGTGACATTTGAGATGCATCTTGAATGATGAGCAGGAGTTTGCCAGGGGGCACGGGAGGAGTGGGAAGACTGCTTCTACCAAAGTTTTCCAGAGTGAAGGTGTGCCCTGGAGAAAGTCTGCCAAAAATATTTTCTTCTTTGAACACACTTCCCAGCTGGACATACAGGTTCAGGCGATCTTTGCTAGATTAGTTGAATTTTTTTTTTTTTTTTTACTTTTGAAATCTACCAGTGTCTGGCTTCCAATGTTTCATGTATGCATTAAAACTCCTGGATCATTTTATTTACTCAGCTTGTGGTGACATAAAGCACATTTTCATTTAAAGCTGTCACTGAGGAGTGTTCTTCCCCATACCCGCCCATCTTCCATCATAGGCAGAATTAACAAAAACTGTATGTAAGTGGATTATTGTAGCATAACTATAACTGATTTTCTTTTATGTAAAAAAAAAATTCTAAAATGATAATTACAGGTAATTGCTGCATCATTAGCCTCAATCTGTTCACCTTCTAACCTAAAGTAAGTTTAACAGGATGGCTGGTTTTTAAACAGATGTGCTCGCTACACTTCTTTATCATTACATGTATAACAAAATGCTTTTCAATGACTTCTCGCCTGCATTTTGTAGTGACTGTCTCTTCTATTATACCCCTTAATGCCAATTTCTTCTTCTTTTTAGTGACTCTTTCAACACAAATGTTTAATTGAAGATTAGGAAAGAGATTACCCCAAATGAGGTTTTCTTAATATTGATAGTAAAATATTTGCAAACCACCTCCCTGTTTATGTCAGTAGGCCCCAGAATTCTTCTAGATCTCCCGGGAATTGCACAGAGCAAGAAAGTCACAGTCAACAGATAGGCAGGCTAGTTTGTAGGAAAGTACTGATTAGCCTAATTAGCCTCTAGAAGTTTGTCAGTGCATGATAGATTGGATAGCAGTGGCTTTTCAGGAGCAGCAAAGAATTAATATCTCTTTACCACCCCAAGGTAAAGAGAAGATGACAGTTGATTTTCTGCTGCCAACTTTAAGCATGCCTCTTAACATGATTATGTAAAAACATTTACTAGAGAAATATAAATGGCTTTCCTTAAGTAAGCGACACAAACAGAATTCTCAAGCTACTAAATGAGGACGATATCTCCTTCATGAAGTTGTAAGATTAACCCAGAGCACACATATAAAGAGCCTAGCCTGGAGCCTGGCACACTCTGAATGTATGGCACATGTTAATTATTTTCTATTACCTGGGAAACTTAGTAGGGCAGATTTCTACATGATGCTCCTGATTCCAAAATTTTCCAAGCTAAATAATTAATTTCATCTGTTGATTGACACCTTATAAGAAACCAATATCACCAGTGAACCCCCTGACCATTTATTTTAGTTAGCAGAAAAATAACAAACCCCAGTGCTGTTATTTGGAGTTGAACTCAGGTGGTCATCTTGTTATTTAAGTGTCTGGGCCCAATTTGATAGTAATAGTGTTAAGACATACAGTCTTCAGATTTACGCTATGTGTGACAATTTGGTAAACTCTTGTGAGTCTCACAAAGGTTCTAGGGCATGAGTCTGATGAATCTCCAAAAGGGAAATGTTTCTATAGTTCCTTGGTTTTCCCACAATTATCCATTTTGTCTGTAAACCTTCATGCAAGTTGATCAAACAATTAAAAATTTATATCTCACTTTGTTACTATTTTAAATAAGGAAATAATTTTTTTAAAAGGAATTCATCAGACATGGTTTACACTAATTGAGGATCTAAAGTTGGATATTGGGTAGTGCTATGGTTTGAAGTGTTCCCTAAAGTCCATGGTTTAGAAACATAATCCCCAATGCAACAGTATTGAGAGGTGGGACCTTTTAGAGGTATTTAGGTCATGAGGGCTCTGCCCTCATGGTTAGATTAATGTCATTAGCATGGAGTAGCATCCTTAATCGGGATGAATTCTACCTTCTTCCTTCTCTTTTTCACACGGCTTCTCACTATGTGATGTTTCTACATGTTATGATACAGCAAGAAGGTCCTCACCAGATACGGCCTCTCCATCTTGCATTTCTCAGGCTCCAGAACTGTGAGACAAATAAACTTGCATTGTTTATAAATTCCCCAATCTGTGGTATTCTCTGATGACACCACAAAGTAGACTAAGATAGGTAGGGTGACCATATGTTTCTATTTGCCCAGGACAGACTCAGTTTATGTTTGTTATCCTCTTGTAATCCCGTTTACTTTAAAAAAATTGTCCCAATATGTACAATAGAAAAGTTGTCCCAATTTTAACAGTATGTTGGACTGCCCTAGGGTAGTTCACTATGTTCCATTACTAGCTATGTGGTCTTTCATGATCTCCAGGTTTACAGCAGAATTACAAATTATTACATGGCACAGACCACTGAGGTTTCTCCCCAATGGTCTACTGTGAATAACTGAAGCTGCAAATGTCAAGGATCTACAGGACTTAGACACCCACTGAGCCACATCTGTCTACCACTAACCAGCTCCCCTCAGATCGGATCCTGCAGTCTTTCAGCAGATGGACTCCCACTTTGTTCAGAAGATTTCACCAGTGTTTGAGGTTACTTCTTATCACCAAGTTTTTATGGCATCAGAGCCCAGCCCAAGTAGTTCTTTTTTCTGCCCCAAGCTGTATTGTTGCTCGTGTGTTTCTTAAAACGATGAATATGAAACTCATTAAATGCCTTCAAGAAAAGAGAGATGTAAGGATCTAATTTTATTGACTGACATGGACTGCAGAGACACACAAAGTCTGCTCACATTCTTTGTAAAGTTTGGATCCAGATACACTCCCCCGCCCCCCACTACCACCATAGGAAGAGACGCCATCACACATGTTTATTGACTGGTAGATGGCAAGGATCTGTCTGCCACATGCACGCAAGTGAAGCAACATTGACCTTGACAAGAGATGTTTCTTATGAGTTGCATTTAGGAAAAAAGTGTCTATTCAGGGCCGGTGTGGTCACATTGTTAGTACCAAATGAGCTGGCTGCAAATAACTCAGTGGGTCATCTTCTATCTGTCTTAGCCTCTAGAAAGCACTATGCACATCAACTTGGTTTAAACAGGAAAAGTAAGTTAAAACAACCCTAAAGGATAAAATCTTCAATCTCCTTTTTATTCTACTCAACAAATTTTATTCTATTCAACACCTCACCTCAATTTCATGTACTTTAATCCCCAAATTTCTTATTCTTTTTTTCTTTTTTGAGTTGGAGTCTCACTCTGTCGCCCAGACTGGAGTGCAGTGGCCGCTCCCGGCCACCGCAGCCTCGACCTGCTGGGCTCCAGTTATCCTTCTGCCTCAGCCTTCCAAGTAGCTAGAAATACAGGCGTGCGCTACCACGCCCAGCTAACCAAACTTCTTATTCTTAATGAATGTATAGTAAGTGTTTACAGTTAACGTGATACTAACAAAACAGTAGCAAGCATATAGCACTTACTATGGGCCCAGAATTGGTTCAGACATTTTACAAGTAGCAACAAATTTAATTCTTACAAAAACGTAGTGAAGTGGACACTAATATTGTTGTCATTTTACAGGCAAGAAAACTGAGGCTCAGAGAGCTCGTAGTTGTGCAATAACGAGTCCCACAGTCTGCTTACATCATCCATGTGCTTCAACTGTTTGTTACCCTACCTCTCCTATATAGCAACATTCTAGAAAGGAATCAGGAACTTACAGATCACACAATACATTTCCCGTTAAGGTCAATGTTGCTTCACTTATACAGCCAACAGATGCTTGTCATCTGCCTGTCAATAACCATCCCTATCCCTAAGGAATTAGTCACATGTCTGCTCTCAGCCTTCTTCTCTTAAGGTGCAGTATACCTAAATTCCTTTCCTTCTTTTGTTGTGAGGACTATTTCCCAAACATTTAATCATTTTGGTTGTTCTCGCCAAGTGCCTCCGAACACACTTTCTGTCCTGTCCTGCTTCTGCCTCTTTGGTTGCTTGAAGAAGAGGGGTTTTGTATGGTTTAGGGGTAAACGGGGAAATAGAAACAGACCTTTCCCAAGTCCCCAAAGGCTTAAGCCATTTAACTGGAAAGTGAGGCAGCGATTCCTGTATCCCTCTTTGTGACCTGTGCAAGATAAGTTGTTTAGTTTTCCATGAAGAGAGGTACATATTAAAACAATTATAATTCTAATTTAAAATCTTCCTTGGTCATCCAGGAAACTATGCTAGTGGGACACATGAGTCCATGTACCTTAAGCAAATAAACAGATAAAGAGAAACCACACCATGACTCCAAACAGCTGCCACACTATTAAGAAACCTCTCCCATCTTTAGTAAATGGTGTAAGATAATTGATGGTTGTATATTTTTTTCTTGTTTCTTGTGGTATTGTGGTCTTCCCCCTTAGAGGATAGTCATCCTTTTAAGTGGGATCCAACAACGCTCCTCAAAGGTGGGAAGTCAAAACTGAGCCAAAAGTACTTTGAAATGATATTTAATATCAGGTTGTCAGGGTTTTAGAATACGAAAGTGTTTGTGTTTGGAGCTTCCTTATTTGGTTACATTATTTGATTTTGTGTAAATTCCATGTCAATTCATAAGATATTTTATATAACTAGCACACAGGCTGCACATAATAGTTGTTCAAGAAAAATGTTAGTTTCTCATTCTATGGCAGTAACTTAATTTATGCTTCAGTGCAGTTTAATAATGCCATCTGATATCCCCAATTTCACACTTCATGTTTGGTCTAAGTTGTCATATGTGGTATAAATATGATCAAATTTTGTGTTGCTTAGTTTGAAATGACTATCTCTGAATAGCAGGCTTTCTCACAGTGGGATATGTGTCCTTTAGTTAGTTCGTAGTATTCTATTAAGTGATATACTATGAAAGATATCTTATTTATGTCTAGCATACTAAATCTGTTAGTTCATAAATAGCATTCCTTAAAGTGAGTCTGAATAAAAAAGGAGTAGACTTAAAGAAAAAAATTAGAGTAAATATGACTATAGGCCAATATGGCAAGACTTTTTTTTTTGAGTTGGAATCTCACTGTCTCTCAGGCTGGAGAGCATGATCACGACGATCACGGATTGCAGCAGCCTCGACCTTCTGGGCTTAGGCAATCCTTCCACTCAACATCCTGAGTAACTGGGACTACCGGCATGCACCACCATGCCTGGCTAATTTTTCAATTTTTTGTTGAAATGAGGTTTCTCTATCTTGCCCAGGTTGGTCTCTAATTCCTGGACTCGAGCAATTCTCCTGCCTCTGCCTCTCAAAGTGCTGGGATTGCAGGCATGAGCTACTACTCCTGGTCTGGCAAGATTTTTTAGGTGATTCATTATTGAGTAACGTTTGAAATACACCAATGTAGGACATCTTGGGACTCAGGGGATCTGTTTCTCTTTGTCTTTTGATGCCTATAGATAAGTACTAAGAATTTTAGCGTTCCTGTTTCAATATTTTCTAGAGTTGTCTTTTAAGTCTCAAATTTTCTTGCCCATTTCTGACTCCTGACCTTGTTCTTCCCTACCCTGGAATGCTCTTTCTAATTCTCTGCAGTTCTCCAATTTCTTTGTGTTGTTCAAGGCCCATTTCAGGTATTATTTATCTGTGAAGCCATTTCCACTCATTTATGTGGCATTTGGTTTCTCTATTACTCTGCCTCATACTTCCTCTCTCTATTCTCAGGCCCCTGGCACAAAGTTTGCTAATCTGGATTGTAATATGCTGGATGCTGAATAGTCCTGCTTTCTCCAGGATGATCAGTCTGGGGGAGGGCAAAGGCAAAACCAATTCAAGTAAGTCATAGATCAAAGTGGGTTCAGAATTTGTTATTAGCTCTGCTCATACAAATGAGCTCTGCTCATATTCTGCTAAATTGACCTGTATCTATCAGGCCAGTTGAAGAAAGCTCATGTTTTCCCATATTAAAATTTTGTCATCAATCATCTAGGAACAGTAGTGTTCATTTTTAGGTAGCTTGCTTATTCACTAGTCAAAATCCTGATTTCATTTATTTTCTGGATTCTGATCAAATTGCAAAGTCAAGGAATATATGTATTTTAAGTGTGGATGTTTTGCTAAATTGTCCTCAAGAAAAGTTGCATAATTAGTTTCTCACTGAACACTTGCTGATATGCTTGCTTCAATTTTAGATGTGTAAATTAAAGGGATACTTCACTGTTGTACTAATTTGAATTTTTAAAATTATGAGTGATATTTATAGTTTTTTTTGTTTTTGTTTTTTGAGTTGGAGTCTCACTCTGTCGCCCAGACTGGAGT
>NW_007102998.1:16784-39435 GCF_000164805.1 Carlito syrichta | reverse complement strand
GACCTGCTGGGCTCTGGCGATCCTTCCGCCTCAGCCTTCCAAGTAGCTGGAACTACAGGCGCGCGCTACCACACCAAGCTAGTTGTTTGATCTATTGTAGAGATGAGGTCTCACCAAGTTGCCCAGGCGAGTCTCGAACCCATAGACTCAAGTAATCCACTCATTTTAGCTTCCCAAGGCGCGAGATTACAGGCTGAGCCACCGAGCCCAGCTTGTTTATAGTTTTAAATTAGGAATGATAGATATAAAACTATGAGAAGCATTTCATGTTTATCTTTTGCTTATTTTTTGTGTTTCTTTATTAATTCTACCTTTTTCCTTCTCTCCCTCCCCCCTCATTCTCATTCTCTCTTTCTCTTTCTCTCTCTACTTATTTATAAGACATTGTTTTGTAAACAAAAATATGCATTGTAGAAATGGAATTAAAATGTGTTGTTTGTTTTGTGACTTTATTTGTGGAGTATTTTTCCTATGGAAGTTTTAAATTTTGAGACAAATTCAGTGGATGGTTTCTGGTTTCTTAAAAATATCTTACCTGCAGGTTTTAAAAAATTTATCCTTTGTAAAATTCAGATTTCTAATTTAAAAAAGAACAGTCTACAGTTGTTCTGTCTATGGCATAAGTGGGATGAACATCCCAAGTGACTTCAGAGAACAGGGGGAAATCTTGTTTCTGGTCTTTCAGGTCATTTTCAGGCCTCCCTCACACTTGTCATTCTGTGAAACCTCTGGGCTTTGGCTTTAGCTATAGGCAATATAAGTGTTAACCATCACTATTTCCAAGTGTTGAGTTGAATTGACTTTAACTTTATTACAGTTTAAAAATAGTTAAATAGAAGATGACTACAATTTTAAAATAAAAAATATATATAATTAAAAAAAAAGATGACTGACATGAAGCATCTAGAGTGTGTTTCTCCTACGGAGTAAAACAAGATAGAGTTTCCTCAGAACCCAGGGAGAAACCAGGCCAGCAGCACACTCCATGACTTATCAAAAAAAGTGATAAAAAACACATAGTACAAAGAGAAATTCATCAACCTCGGCTAGAACTAGTCAGATTCTCACTTGGACCACCACAGACAACCAACAGCCTCCAGATGCTGTGAGAAAGATATAGAATTCAAAAACTTTATTATAAAACTGAACAATGAACTTCAGGAGAAAACTAAAACCCAACATAAAGAAATCTAAACAACTATTCTGTTTTTAATTGAATGGGTATTACATCAGGGAATTTCATCAGGGAAATGCAGTGGAAATTTTTAACAGTAGACTAGAAAAAACAGAAGAAAGGATTCAGAACTTGAAGACAAGACTTTTGAATTAATGCAAGCAGACAACAAAAAGAAAAAAAGAATAAAAAAAAGGGACAAAATCTCCAAGAAATGTGAGATTATGTAAAAAGTCCACACCTAAGTAAGAATCATAGGTTTTTCTGAGAAAGAAGGGAAGGCAACAGATTTGGAAAACCTATTTGAAGAATAATGGAGTAAAACTTTCCTGGTCTTGACAGAGATTTAAATATCCAGATACAAGAAGCCCAAAGAATCCCTGGAAGATTCATTGCAAAAAGGTCATCCCCAAGGCATATAATCATATGGCTATGCAAAGTTAATGTGAAGGAAGGAATTGTAAGAGCAGTGAGACAAAAACATCAAATGATTTACAAAGGTAAACCTATCAGACTAACAGCAGAATTCTCAAAGAAACTCAACAAGCCAGAAAGAATTGGGCGTCATCTTCTATCTCCTCAAACAGGTAGTAATCAGCCAAGGATTTTGTATCCTGCAAAACTAAGTTTCATAAATGAAGGTGAAATGAAGTCTTTCTCAAACAAGCAAATGCTGAGGAAATTTGTTACTACTAGGCTGGCTCTACAAGAAATATTCAAAGGAGTTTTAAATACTGAAACAAAAAGTCAAAATACCCCAATAAAAAATGCTGGAAATTGTGGAGCTCACAGGCCTTGTGGAATATCAATACAAAAGAGAAAATAAATAAATAAGTAAAACAATCAGATAACAACCTTTATGGTGAATGGAACAGTACCTTACATATTATTATTAATGCTGAATGCAAATGGTCTCAATGCCCCCACTAAAAGGATATAGACTGGCAGAATGGATTTAAAAAAATGAAACCCAAATATCTGCTGGCTCCAAGAGACCTAATAACACACTAAGACTCCTATAGACTCAAGGTAAAGGGGTGGGGGAAAGTAATCCACACAAGTGGAAACCAGTAATGAGTAGGAGTAGTCATTCTCATATCAGATAAAACAGACTTTAAATTAATAACAGTAAAAAAAAGACAAAAATTGTTATTATATAATGATAAAGGGATCAATCCAATGAGTAGACTTAACAATTTTAAATATATATGTGCCTAACACCAGAGCCCCCAGCTTTATAAAGCAAATTCTATTAGACCTAAAAAAAGAAATTGACAGCAATAAAATAATAGTAGGAGACTTCAGCATTCCACTGGCAGTAATAGACGGATCATCAAGGCAGAAAGTCAATAAAGAAGCATTAGAGTTTAACTGAGCCCTAGAGCAGTGGTCCCCAATTGTTTTAGCATCAAGAGCCAGTTTTCACAGACTGGATGGGAAGCATCAGGTATTAGATTTTCATAAGGAACATACAACCTAGATCCTTCACGCATGCAGTTTACAGTAGGGTTCACGCTCCTATGAGAATTTAATGCCCCCACTGATTTGACAGAAGGCAGAGCGCCGCTTGCCTGCAGCTCATCTTCTCCTGTGTGGCCCAGTTCCTAAAAGGCCATGGACCTATACCAGACAATGACCAGGGGTTTGGGGATCCCTGCCTTAGAGCAAATGTAATTAACAGACATCTACAGAACCTTCCACCCCAAAACTACAGAATATACATATTTCTCATCAGCACATGGAATATTCTCCAAGATAGACCATATGATAGGCCACAAATAAAATCTTAATAAATTAAAAAATAATTAAAATCATACCAAGCATTGTCTCAGACCACAGTGGAATAAAACTAGAAATTAACTCCAAAAAGAACTGACGAATCCAACCAAAAACATGAAAGTTAAACAACCTGCTCCTGAATGATCCTTGAGTCAACAATGACATCAAGGAAGAAATTCAAAAATTCCTCAAAATGAATAATAACAATGAAACAAGCTATCAAAATATCTGGGACATGGCCAATACTGTGCTCCAAGGAAAATTTATAATGCTTAAAGTTTATATTGGTAAGCCTGAAAAATCACATAACAACAATCTAACATCACACCTCAAGAAACTAGAGAAATATGAACAAACCAAGTTCAAAGTTAGCAGAAAAAAATAAATAACAACGATTAGAGCAGAACGAAATGAAATTGAAAGTAAACAATGCAAAGGATTAATAAAACAGAAAGATGGGCCTTTGAAAAGATAAACTAAATTGATAGAACCCTAACTAGATTAATCAAGAAATGAAGAGAGAGGATTCATATTAGCTCAATCAGGAATGAAGGTGAAGACATTACAACTGATACAACAGAAATTCAAAAGATCATCTGAGACTATTATGAGCACTTTTACACAAACAAACTAGACAATCTAGAAGAAATGTATAAATTCTTGGAAACATACAACCTCCCATTCTTGAATCAGGAAGAAATAGAAACCCTGAATAGACGAATAGCAAGCAAGATTGAAACAGTAATTAAAATTCTCCCAACAACAACAAAAAGTCCAAGACCTGATGGACTTACAGCTGAATTCTATTGAGCCTCAAATAATTGGTACCAATTTTACTGAAGCTATTCCACAAAACTGAAGAGGAAAGAATCCTCCCTAATTCATTCTACATGGTCAGTATCACTCTGATGCCAAGTCCAGGAAAGATACAACAAAGAATAAAAACTACAGATTAATAACCCTTATGAACATAGATGCAAAAATCCTCTACAAAATATTACCAAACTGAATGCAACAGCACATTAAAAAAAAAAAAAAAAAAAAAAAAATATATATATATATATATATATATATACCATGGGGTTTTATTCCAGGGATGCAAGGATGGTTCAATGTATGTAAATCAATAAACATGATCCACTACATAAGCAGAATTAAAAACAAAAACCATATGATCATTTCAATAGACACAGAAAAAGCATTTGATAAAATCCAGCATTACTTCATGATAAAAACCCTAAGCAAAATAGGCATAGAGGAAACACTTCTCAAAATAATAAAAGCCATAAACAACAAACCCACAGCCAATACCATTCTAAATGGAGGAAAGTTGAACACATTTCCTCTCAAACTGGAAGAAGGCAAGGATGCTCATTTTCACCACTCCAATTCAATATAGTACTGGAAGTCCTAACCAGAGCAATCAAACAAAAAAAGAAATAAAGTGTATTCAAATTGGAAAAGAAGAAATCAAACTGTCTTTGTATGCTGACGATATGACATTAGACCTAGAGAATCTAAAGAATCCTGCAAAAGACTCCTGGACTTGAAAAATGAATTTGATAATGCTTCAGGATACAAATTCAACACATACAAATCAGTAGTACTGCTATACACAAATAGTGACAAAGCTGAGAATCAAATCAAGAACTCAATTCAATTTATAATAGTAGCCAAAAGACGAAAATACCTAGGAATATATTTAACCAAGGAGGTGAAAGATCTCTTTGAGGAAATTACAAGACTCTGATGAAAGAAATTGTAAAGGACACAAACAAATGGAGAATCCCATGCTCATGGATTGAAAGAATCAATATTATTAAAATGACCATATAACCCAAAGTACAGATTCAATGTAATCCCCATCAAACTACCAATATCATTTTTCACAGAATTAGAAAAAAACACTCCTAAAATTCATATGCAACAACAACAAAAAAGCCAGAATAGCCAAAACCATCCTACGCAAAAAGAACAAAGCTGAGGCATCACATTGCCTGACTTCAAATTATACTACAAGACTGTAATAACCAAAATAGCATGGTTCTGATACAGGAGCAGACATATGGACTAGTGGAACAGGATAGAGAATCCAGAAATAAATCCAAATACATACAACCAACTGATCTTTGATGAAGCAGACAAAAATATGAAGCAGACAAAAACATAAAATTCAACAAATGGAGCTGGGGAAATTGAATAACTACATTCAGAAAATAAAACTGATCCCCATCTTTCCCCATATACAGAATTAACTCGAGATGAACTAAAGACTTAAATGTCAGACCTGAAACCAAGAAAACCTAGGAAAGACTCTTCTAGACATCAGTCTAGGCAAATAATTAATGACTAAAGCTCAAAAGCAAATGCAACTAAAATAAAAATAAGTGGGGACTTAATAAAACTAAAAAGTTTCTGCACAGCAAAAGGTAACAATAATAATAATCAACAAAGCAACTAATATCAAGAATCTACAAAGAACTCAAAGAAGTCAGCAAGAAAAAAAGGAAATAACCCTACAAAAAATGAACAAAGGCCGGGCTCAGTGGCTCAGCCTGTAATCCCAGCACTTTGGGAGGCTGAGGCAAGTGGATTGCCAGAGCTCGCGGCTTCGAGACCAGCCTGGGCAACTTGGCGAGACCTTGTCTCTACAATAAAATAAAAAATAGCAGGGCGTGGTAGCGTGTGTCTGTAGTTTCTGCTACTCAGAAGGCTGAGGTGGAAGGATCACTGGAGTCCAGCAGGTTGACGCTGGGGTGGCCGTAAGCCTACGTGCCACTGCATTCCAGCCTGGGTGAAGAAGTGAGACTCCAACTCAAAAAAAAAAAAAAGGTGAACAAATGATATGAATAGACACCTTTCAAAAGAAGATACACAAATGGCTAACAAACATATGAAAAAATGCTCAAGAAAAATGCAAATCAAAATCACAATGAGATACCACCTTGTACTAGTCAGAATAGCCATGATTAAAAAAAATCAAAAAACCGTAGATGCTGATATGGATGCAGAGAAAAGGAAATGCTTATATGCTGTTGGTGGTAAATTAGTGCACATTAGTACCAACCTCTATGGAAATCAGTATGGAGATTTCTCAAATAACTAAAAGTGGATCTATCATTTGATCTAGCAACCTCACTGCTAGTTATCTATCCAGAGGAACAGAATTCGTTATATGTAAGAGACACTTGCACTCGCATGTTTTCATTGCAGCACAATTCACAATTGCAAAGACATGGAATCAACCTAAATGCCCATCATGAAAATGTGGTATATATATACTATGGAATACTATTCAGCAATCAAAAAGACTGAAATAATGTTTTTTGCAGCAACTTGGATGGAATAGAACATCATCCTAAGTGGACTAACACAGGAACAGAAAACCAAACAATGCATGTTCGTTCTCACTTATTAGTGGGCACTAAACCAAGGATTCACAAAGACACAGAGAATGGTATAATGGACACTGGAGACTTATGGGAAGGAAGGGGTGGAGGAACAAAAAAGTCACCTATTGGGTACAATGTGTACAGAGGGGGGTGGAAGGTACACTTAAAGTCCAGACCAAAAACTATGTGTATCTCCTAAAGATATTGAAATACAAAAATAGTTGAATAATTGGGGCTGCTGATGGTGAGGACAGAAACTAATTTCCAAATTTCACACAGGATACTGCAAACAAACTAAGAAATATATCTTTGCCTGTATTCTATTTTAAAATATTTGAAAAGGTTGAATTATAAGCAATTTCTTTTAAATAATTGCCATTGTTTATCTGGGACACAGGATGACTGAAGTTTGGATTGAGGCATTTTGGGACGGAAACATGATACGAAGCTTTGCGTAAGACACCTTTCATGTATTTCACACTATAAAGAATGACTTTCCTGTTGAGTTCTGTGTCCCTTCCTCTTATCGTCTTCCCTAGTGGAATGCCTACCATGTGACAGTGATATACAGTTTTTAAAAAATTATTTTATTACTAAACAAGTCATTGATAAACTATAATAAACTTATATGTTGTATTTCCTGTTAGTTTGGTTCTTTTTGCCAAAATTTAACCTAGACTTGTTAAGTGGAGAGGGGTCTTACATTAGGTTTTTCAGACAAGGCTGGAGGTATTACAGTTAGCATCCAACCAGCAATGCCTCTGTTTTTTTTTCAAGACCGTCCAGAATCATAAGAATAAGAATTATTTTATAAAGACCTCGCTAGGAATTCCTAATCATGTTGAAAAAAACCCCACTGATATATTTAATAGCATCCACTATACGGAAATTAATAAACAATTTAAATATGCTATATTTTAAATCCATAAATGGGGAAAACTGGACTCCATCTGAGATCATTTTTCACTGGCTTGGAACACTTATTAAGTCTTGTCAAGTGGAGGGCTCGAGCTGGGTGGCACCAGCGCAGGGGCTGAGGACATGTGTGCATCGCATTTCTCCCCAGCTCTGTGCTTAGTGACCTCATGTTGACAGCTTGAAATTGGCAATTATGGGAGTATTAACACCATGAAAATCGGCAAATGCTATAAACCAGGGTTTTATTTTTCAGAGAGCCATTTTACCAGCACACCACTTGCTTCTGTCTATATATATCCTACAAAAGGAAGTAGCAGGCTATTACTTGAATAATTCAGCTTCTGTGTTGATTTTACTGAATATCTAAAGGGATTCTAAATATCTGAAGGGTCAAAAGTTTGACTTACAATTGTAGAATGAGTATCTAACTCTCGACTTAGCATGTGTGACTTAGAAATAAATATAATATTGGCCAGGCTTGGTGGCTCAGCCTGTAATCCCAGCGCTTTGGGAGGCCGAGGAGAGTGGATTGCCTGAGCCCACAGGTTCAAGACCCACCTGGGCAACTTGGTGAGACCTCATCTCTATAATGAATAAAAAATTAGCCGGGCGTGGCAGTGCACGCCTGTAGTTCCAGCTACTTGGAAGGCTGAAGCAGAAGGATCACCAGAGCCCAGCAGGTTGAGGCTGCGGTGGCCGGGAGCATGCCACTGCACTCCAGTCTGGGCGACGGAGTGAGACTCCAACTCAAAAAAAAAAAAAGAAAGAAAGAAATATAATATTAAATTCAAGAGGCCGCAAAAATTCTATAGGTCTGCTTTCTCTCCTATAAAGAAGTCTTGTTGCAGAATAGCTGTTATTTGTGTTTACGCTGAATCTCTTCCCCCTTCTGATAAAATTTCCCTTGCCAGCTCTTACTCCATGTGATTTAGGAAGGAGAAATTGTTGGCTCTCACCCCTCTCTTCTGCTCTTGGCGAGGGGGATGCCCCAGACCTGCCCAGAGAATTCTCCATGCTCATGGCCACCAAGATGTGTGCAGGAGTGAGCATACGACTTCTGGTTAATGGGACTGCAGCTTTCCCATGGACACAGAAATAGGTTCAGGTAAGGCACTTGACCCAAGCTAGAGAATTCCAGCAGTTGCCGGTGCTACCAAGAAAGAGGAGCAACTGGGGTAGTGTAAGACTGGAGCTGTAGGTTGCTATCTTTACTCCCATCTCAGGGATAACATTTCTGAATATGAAGTCAACACAAAAGCAGGCAGTTCTAAGCAATGGAGAGAAATTCCTGATGATATCATCTGAGTTTTTGGATCCATTTGTGTCTGTATCTAGAATTACTTGAACCCATTCATTTCCTTTCTGCTTAAGCCGCTTGTATTAATACTTTGTCACTTCTAATTGAGAGCTGTAATATAATTTCTTTCTATGATAACTTTAGTGAGTACCCAGCAGCCAGCTCTTAAATGTATCTAGTGATAGGGCCTCCACTATTTTGTGAAGCAGTTCACTTCCTTTTTGGTGATTCTGAATCTTAGAAGATTCTACATTGACTCCAGATTTGTATGAACCCATTCATTCTATATCTGTTATCGATGGTGACACTTGTGTTGTAAGTATACACCTTTCTCTACCTTCCTTCCCTTCATCAACTGAGTGAATTATCATGCCTCTGTTAAGTTTTTCCTAGCTAAACACAGTTTCCTCAAAGATGCTACATGATTCTCATCTTTCCTGTCATACTATTCTGAACATATAACAGTTGGCCAATGCCTTTTATAAAATGTGACATACTCATAGACCTAATATTTGTCCTAAGTTTGAATAGTTTTGAGTAAAGAGGCATTGCTTTATAATCTTTTTCTACCTACAGGATTGACTGTGAGTGAAAGGCCTCGGGGAGAAAATGTATGGTTAAGACTTGGCATCCATTTCTGCCTTTACCTCTTCTATTTCTATTATGTCAACCCTTCAAAGTTTATTTTCTCTTTCCACTGCAAGGTCCTCTCACCCTTTGTCCTCCCCTTTATACCCCACCCCTGCTACTTTCACTCCTCCTCTACCCTGCAACCCCCACTCCTACCCGCAAGCTGGTCCTTACGATAACAAATAGTAAGGAAAGAATTCAATTAATATATTGAGTTGAAGTGCAAAATAAATAAGAAACTTAATGTGCCACCTCTCTTTAGGGGTATCTATTTTCATTTCCATAGACCAAGCTTTCATTAGTTTGAATCAAAGAACAGATGTTCCAGTTGTGGAGTTTTAGCTGTTGTTAAACCATATAGGGAGAGTGCTATACTGAAATTGTATCATGTACGAGGACCCCAGATTTGCTCGAAGATTTTTTTGCCAGTCTGAGAGCTCCAGCCCTGCTCCAGCAACCTGTCTTCCAGGTTCGCATGTTAGGGCCGTTCTGAGCTTGATGACATCTGGCTGCTTGTCACCCTCTTATTCTTAAAGAACCAAATTACTTCTTGTTTTCAATGGAAGGCAGGTTAGACAAAAAACAAAACAAAACAAAACAAAAACAAAAACAAAAACCTAGAAGCCAGTTCCATTTCTCCTGTGAAATGCACAATGGTCCTCCTGTCATAGGCACAGAGATGACAGCAATGTCCTGTGTGGAATCTGAGATAAGAAGGTTACATATTTTATATACTGAAGTCCTTTAGAGATCATATATGTTGGCCATTTTAACTACTAAGTCCTGTTCCATGGGTTTGATTCGTCAATCAATCCATCGGATGCTATCATTAAAATAACTAAAAAAAAAAAAATAGCAAATCAATGTCTTTATTTTCATTTCATATGCATACATTCTCTTTGGTTTTAGCATTCTTTTGAAATTGCTGATTAGAGTTTTTGTTTGTTTTGCTTTTTTGTGGTAGTGGTTGTATTCCAGAGATTAGCCCAATTCCTGCCTTTCAAGATTTTTTTTTTGCAGTTATTTATGAAAAATCAGCATGTGAATACAACTATTCAAAGCAGTATCTCAAAACCATTTAAAGTTGTTCCTTAAAATTCTAGTTCTTGAGCAAGTTTAATGGAGTTTTTCTATAAGGCCTACTTATGGAGGAAAATTTATGATAATGTGGGTCCCCCTTGCACTAAGTCCTAGGATATTCACTTCTCAGAAGTAGCAGAAAGACCTCTTTATAATCTGACTTTTCCCTGCGTCAGTGTGCTCTGGAGTAGACCACCAGCCAGCATGATAGTGACATCCTGTGTGTACCCACATTGATTTCCTCAAGCAATGAACGATTCTCACCAAGCTGGCTGTTCCTCAAAAATCAAAACTTAATTTTTCTCTTGGTTAGTTTTCGTGTCAAAAATCATTTCCAAATCACTTCCCAGTCTCTCTCCATGAAACCACCACTGGTTAATGGAAACCTAGGGTACTTGATGGAGTGGGGTACAATGAGAAGTCCCTCAGTCTATTTTCTTCTTTGAATAAACAGGTCTTTTCTAAGGGCACTGCTGGTGGTTTGATTCTTGGCAGTTATTTTCCTCAGAAACGTGTCTTATGAGAGTGGTTCTTCCTAGTAGAATGAGCACCTTTCAGAATGCTTTCTGTTTGTTTAGTTTCTTGATTATATGAAGTACATTAAAACCAGTCCAAAGCTCATTAACATAATTTTCATGCATGTTAGTTCTGGCAAAACACACTAGACAGGAACTGTATGATAAATGAGATAAATAATTTTGATGGAGCAGTGAAATAAAATAAACTTTTGCTGTTTAAAAAAACAAATCATGACTAGTGGTGTTTATGGAAATCAGTTTGTGTTAGGGTGGCATTCTGAGGGTGGCCTCTCATCCTTAGGATGTTCTGGGGAGAAAGAGTTGCTGTCTGGTTCCTACAAGGTCTAAAACAAAATACTGCAAAGCCTAGTATTCTTTATTTAGGGGTTGATTATCCAGGCTATGGATTATGTAAGGGTCCCTTGTACTTCTCTTTGACTGTCTTTTGGCACTTTGCCTAAAAAATGGGCAAGGGCAGACAGAAGAATGAAAATTTGTATAAGTTTATATTGAGACTTAAGAACACAGTTGGGGAAGAAATTGTTGGAGGCTGGATAGATTCTTCCCAACAAGTTTAATTTTTTTGTTATATGAGCAGGCTCTGCTAGACATATCTATCTCATACATAGAGCCTGGGAAAAAAATATAGCCTTCTTGTGAGATAGACCTGGAAAACACTATTCAAGATGATATTATTGCTATTTGTGCTCCCCAAATCATGAAAGCTAGGAAGAGCCTCAGATGAGGTCTTTAGAATTTTAGTTGTTTTTGTTTTTAGAAGTTTGCAGAAATGGGCCCTTGGAAATGATCTGTATTATTTCACAGTGTGTTGCTTGTTCCATTGTCTCCTGGGTTTTGTGTCATTGAGGGCTCCTTCAGTACAGAACTGTGATTCTTGAGTGAGAAGAGGAAAATTCCACACAGGTATACAGGTTCTGGCAGAAGATGACAAAATTACATTTATATCATTTATTTTTTATATTAAGAACATTTAACATGAGAACTACCCTCATAAGGAATTTTTAAGTGTTCAATTCAGTGTTATGGACTATAGGCATAAGCTAGGCACAGTGGTTCATGCCTGTTAAACCAGCAAATGAGAGTCTGAGGCCGGAGGATTGCTGGAGCCCAGGAGTTCAAGACCAGGCTGCACAACATAGCAAGACCTTGTGGCTACAAAAAAAAAAAAAAAAAAAAAATTAGCCAGGCATGGTGGTACAAGCCTTTAGTCCCAGCTGCTCAGGATGCTGAGGTGGAAAGATCGTCTGAGCCCAGGAGGTTGAGGCTGCCATGAGCCGTTATCGTCATGATCATGCCACTGCACTCCAGCCTGGGTGACAGAATGAGACCCCAACTCAAAACAACAATAACAACAAACAACTAAAGGCATAATGTTGTACAGCAGATCTCCAGAACTTATTTCAGCTTGCATAACTGAAACTTTTTATTCATTGAATATCAACCCTCAGCTCTCATTTCTTTTTATTCCTTAGACTGATCATCTAGAAGAAATTCAGGCAACAGATAAAAAAGATTAAAATTAATGAGTTTGGGGGATGGTTGCTGGATTTCAAATGTCCTTGCCAGTGCTGCCATCATAGCACCATCAATCATGGTAAACTGCTTATGAAAGAGTTTCTGCTTTTAAACACATGGAAAAATACAGCACCATATCTCTGCCAACCACTCTACCTTCCCAGTCTGTACCTATATAAACTAACCATTGGATCCGCTACCATAATGAAATCCTCATTATCTCAGTAGCCTAATGTTGGTGATTGCCTAATGTGGCTTTAGAATGCTGAGAAAATGGTGGCAGCATGATTTTCAGAGCTTACTGAATTCCCCACAAAAAACAACAGAGGGTAAGTAGTTTGGTATATTAATTAAATCTCAATAAGGCTCAGGGTTTTAAACCATAAAAATAAAAAACCCTGAGCAACTAAATTATAAAACCAAACATCCATGGATAGCATGTATGACAAAGCCAGGGGACAAAGTAAACCCATGAACCCTAAAATATAAATCACACAATCTATACTTTTTTGGCATCTGTGTAAGAGAAAACAGGGAAGCAATGGGTTGAGCTGGATGGATGTGAGAATGGAACAACCCCAAAATAGATGAAAGTGGAAACCACAGCAGGTCTTTTTGATGACAACTGCTGAAATTGTCAGGGTGTTTGCCCACCTACTTGCTGGTGATGCAAGGGGCCAGTGGTAAGGCTTTTAGCATGACTGGAGCTGTAGAGCCCTAGTGAGCTCTTAAAACTGACCTACCAGGCTAGGAACCCAGTGTAGGAACCCACACCAGAGAGATGAAGAAAAGAAAAGGTTCAGGTAAAAGTGGATGGGTTGGGAGCACAGAGCCAGGAGACCTCAGAAAGCAAGCTGCTGTGTGTGTATATCATGAGGTCGTGAGGATGGATTTGTTACTTTAAAAACTGGGTAATGTGATCCCAGCACTTTGGGAGGCCGAGGTGAGGGGATTGCCTCATGGGTTCGAGAACGGCCTGGGTAACTTGGTGAGACCTCATCTCTGCAGTAAATAATAAAAAAAAAATTAGCCTGGTGTGGTAGTGTGCGCCTGTAGTTCTGGCTACTTGGAAGGTTGAGATGGAAGGATCACTGGAGCCCAGCAGGTCGACGCTGGTGTGGCTGTGAGCATGCCACTGCACTCCAGCCTGGGTGACAGAACCTGAACAATGCCAACTCAAAACAAAACAAAACAAAACAAACACTGGGCAGATAAAAGAAAAAAATCAAGTTTTTATTTGCCTTTTCTTTGTGAAATGTACCACTCAATAAGTATTTCCTTATAAAATTATCATACCTAACAAAAACAAACTGACATAATGAAAATGTCATTATTTTACAACTCCTAATGAATTAACAGATTCAGGCAATGAATATCCATGACTGCTTACATCAAAAAGGAGTGAAACTAGAGGTTCTATCCTCTTGATGAAAGAACACAACACTATACAGAACTTTGCCAAACTGAATCTGATCCAGTTTTTGGACCCAGTTGCCAATTTGCAGGAAATACCAAGGACAGAGGATATTGAACTGCACTAGGTATGAAGTCAGCAAAATTCATCCTGTTGGAAACTTTATAGATCAAATAGCCTGAGATTTTTCTCAACAGATAAATTATAAGGAAAAAATAAAGTCAACCTATGTATTGAGAGAAAATATATCACATAATGGGCTAATATCCAAAGTATATAAAACACTCATACAACTCACTGGCAATAATCCAAATAACCCAATTGTAAAACAAGCAAAAGACTGAACAGATATTTCTAAAAAGAAGACATACAAGTGGTCAAAAGATATAAGAAAGGTGTTTAATATCACTAATCATCAGGGAGTTGCAAATCAAAACCACAATGAGGGCTCTCACACCTATTAGGATAATTTGTATCAAAAAGACAAGAAATATGGGTTTGTGAGGGTGTAGTTGGGTGCAGCCACTTTAGAGAACAGTATGGAGGGTCCTAAAGAAATTAAAGATAGAACTACCATATAACCCAGCAGTCCTTAGTCTCAGTATATACCCAAAGAAATAACCACCTTGTAAAGATATCTGCCCTCCCATATTCACTGAAGCAGTATTCATAGTAGCCAAGATACAGAAACAACTGAAATGTTCATCAATAGACGGATAGAGAAATTGTTTTATATATACAACAGAACATTATTCAGCCTTAAAAATGAAGAAGATCCTGCCATTTGTGACATCATAGATGAACCTAGAGGACATTATGCTCACAGAAATAAGGCAGACACAGAAAGAAAAATACTGCATGATCTCACTTACTTGTGAAACAGATAAACAAACAAAAAATTGAATACATAGAAACAAGTGTAGAATGGTGATTACCAGAGGCAGGGGTGGGGTAGCGTAGGGAGGGGGGGGATGGGGGAGAGGGAAGACATAGGTCAAAGTTTCAGTTATGTAGGATGAATAAGTCCAGAGATCTAATGTACAACGTGTGAACTATAGTTAATAATATTGTATTGTGTACTAGTAATTTGCCAAGAAAGTAAATTTCAGGCACTTTTAACACACATATACACACACACAAGAAAAAAAAGAAAGATAACTATATGAAGTGATTGATATGCTAATTTGCTTGATTGTTGTGATCACTTCACTCTATGTATGTGTATATCAAGATAAGTGTATGAAAACATCGTGTTGTATACCTTAAATTATACATTAAAAAATAATAAATAAGGGATGACAGATAACTTTCAGATGAAAAGAGATGGAAAATATATATCACAGCCGGGCTTGGTGGCTCAGCCTGTAATCCCGCGCCTTTGGGAGGCTGAGGTGAGTGGATTGCCTGAGCCCACAGGTTCGAGACCCGCCTGGGCAGCGAGACCTCATCTCTACAATAAATCAAAAAATCAACTGGGCGTGGTAGTGCATGCCTGTAATTCCGGCTACTTGGAAGGCTGAGGTGGAAGGATCGCCAGAGCCCAGCAGGTCGAGGCTGTGGTGGCTGGGAGCGGCCACTGCACTCCAGTCTGGGTGACAGAGTGAGACTCCAACTCAAAAAAAAAAAAAAAAAAAGTATATATATATATCACATTTTAAAGAATGGGCAAAATTTAATAACATGGTCTCAGGATGTAAACTTGGTTGATAAAATCATACAGAATTGCAAGGAAATGATGATTTTTAATCTCAGCATAGTGATTACTTCCGAAGGGAGGGAGAGAGTTGTGATTGGTATTAGGCACTGAGTGGTGGTTAGAGGACATTAATCTGATAATTCACTAAGCCATATTTTTGTTTTGTGAGGGTTGTCTATTATTTATGTTTATTGTAGATTGATATATATATATATTTAAAAGATTTTAAGATGTATTTAAAAAATTTTTGAGTTGTGAGCCCCTTTGACATCTGATAAAAGTCCTTCCCAGAAAAATGTACCAACATCTGAATGGTCACCTCCACGTGGTCACCTCCATCCCCTGCCTCCCCAGCTCCACTGCACTGGGAACTATGAGCTCCAGATGAAGAATTCCCGTTTAAAATATATTTTACTCACGGAAGGATAAGTCAAATTCAAACAAAATTTGGTATCAAGTGGTAACAAATGAAATTACTAGAACTAGTTTGCCATGAGATTTCACATGTTTCAAATTGGAGTCTGTGGATGAACTTCCAGGAGCCTGAGAACCCCCTGAAATGTGTGACTTTGTGTGTATGAGAATTTTAGGGAAAGGTTGCAAAGCTTTTCCCACCCCACCCCCCACGCTACCACACCCCTGCCTCTGGTAACCACCATTCTACTCTTGTTTCTATGTATTCAATTAATTAGCAAAGGGGTCTGTGACTCCAAATGGTCTGGAACCCTCAAAACCCAAGAGAAGCTGAGTAAGCAGTCATATTCCTCTGTGTGGTCGAATGACTGTGCTAATAGAGGGGGCTTCTTTGTGTCCTTGGCTAACTGATAAGAAAGTCTACTCTGTGGACTCCAGTGATGGTTATTGATCTCCACCCCCTGATCCTGTGATAGGATCAGACCATAAAGAAGCAGAGGGTCCCTGAACTCCCAGGCAGGTCTTTGCCCACCAGCTTATGCCTATATATGGGCAGACAGAGGCCTGTCCTTTCCTTTCCCTCTCAGAATAATGAGTCACTGGGTTTCTCAAACACTGGTTATTAGAGTGCCACCTCCCCAAACTTTGGAAGATCCACCACCACCTCTGCTATCATTTTTTTATTGTTTTCCTTTTTGTGTGTGTGTATGAGTTGGGTTCTCATTCTGTCTCCCAGGCTGGAGTGCAGTGGCATGATCACGATGATCATGGCTCATGTCAGCCTCGACTTTCTGGGCTCAGGTGATGCTTCCACCTCAGCATTCTGAGTAGCTGGGACCACAGGCATGCACCACCGTGCCTGGCTAATTTTTTATTTTTATTTTTTGTAGAGTGGAGAGTTTGCTATGTTGCCTAGGCTGGTGTATTCCTCTTTAAATAAAGTTAAATGTAAAAATAACGTGTGTGGCCAGGCTCGGTGCCTCAGCCAGTAATTCCAGCACTTTGGGAGGCTGAGGCTAGTGGATTGCCTGAGCCCACCGGTTCGAGACCAGCCCGGACTGCTTGACGAGACCTTGTCTCTACAATAAAATAAAAAATAGCCGGGCATGGTAGCATGCGTCTGTAGTTCTGGCTACTCAGAAGGCTGAGGTGGAAGGATCACTGGAGCCCAGAAGGTCAACGCTGGGGTGGCCGTGAGTGTGCGTGCCACTGCACCCCAGTCTGGGTGAAGGAGTGAGACTCCAACTAAATAAAATAAAATAAAATAAAATAAAATAAAATAATGTGTGTGGGATCTCCCCTGCCTTTTAACCTAAGTTTATTTAAAGAAGAAAATTCCTGAGAACTGGATTCATACTGTTCATTACATTTCGTCCCTAGCGTGAGAACACTTGTTCCAGAATCACCTGGACGGTGCTAGCTCAGAAAATTCTGAGGAAGGAAGCAGTTTAATGAGCTTCACAGGTGATTCACACTCAAAGCCTGAGGACTACTGCTCAGCTAGGAATGTTTTCTTCCACATACCTCCTAGTGATGTGCACATTACACTTTGAAAAACACTAGATTTAGAACTTATCATGTATGGACTTCGAAGAAAGAAGGCTTACTCTTAATTTTTGGCTCTTATATTTTCCAATGGTGTAAAGATAGCCAAATTACCTAAACCAAGTCCTCATTTCTCCACTTGTAAAATGGATGGAAGAGAACTTACGTTATAGGATTCTTTTGAGATTGGTATGTTGGGTAAGGTATGGGCCCAGAGAATACAGTCCATACCCTCTTTTCAGGCCTCTTTATATTCTGAATTTTAATCTAGCCTCAGCATATTTGAAATGTTCTCTAATTATGGTCTATATAGGGAAAATCTCTTTATTTCCTACTAATCTTCTAGGAAATAAGGGCAAACAAGTGCTTAGCAATTCCATCAACTGAACATCGATGAGAACTGCACACCTCTGCTGGGAGCAATGTAAACCTTGGAATGAGGGCCCATCTTGACTCCAGGTAGCTTCATGAATGCTCAGACAGCAACTTCTTCATTCCCATCTGTCTGTGAAAGTGTGCTTCCCAAAGCTTATATTGAAAAGAGTCATTCCCCCCCGCCTCTGACTGGCTATTGTGTACAATTTGCCCTTTTGTTTCTTGAACATACAAAGTTGTGTTAAAACATTGAAAATGAGTGGGCCAATTAGATGAACACCTCAGCTTAAGAAATATCAGACACTGAATAGGTAGTTCATTGTGGAGACTACAACTTTTCTCTAGTCATCCTGAAAAAAATCTTTGCCTTGTACATCAGTGAGGTTATGAGCACAAAGAACAGAGGGTTAAAAATGTGAGTGGCCGCATGTCACTCAAAGTTCAGTTATGTTCACTTCCTGCCATACAAAGGCCAAGTTTACCTCATTCTGAGTTTAGTTGGTTGTGAGTTGTTTGTAGGGGCAAAAGTCAGTCATTTTGGGGAAAAGAAATGGATGGTTACATATTAAGGGCTGAATCAATCCCTGGTCATGTACCTATGGAGGTCTGCTTCTCATGAAGATGGAAATCATTTAGTGGTTGGGCTAAGCATAACATTCTTTTTATTACTCCTTTGAAGCGAAACTTAATTCTTTGTATATTTTTTTAAAATACAGGACCTCAGAGAGGAAATCTCACATTAAGTGAAACATGAGACAGTTGACTATTAATCATAATATGTAGGTGTCCAGATGATGGCTTATGAATCTGGATTGGGTGTATGGGGTGGTGGGAAAACCTTGCCAAAAATCTGTTATGCCATTGCTGATTTCAATGGAAGACTGAACTTATGTTGATAAGAAACAGATAACTTAGGATAAGTTAACTCTTTTGTTATAAATGTCATTTGAAACATGTACTGGTTAATTTGCTTGTCATTGGACCTTTAAAATATATCGATACTCACTCATAAACATGGAATATTGTGACAGTTCTCTTTCTGGCTCACCTTTTTATTCTACTATTCATTTACATTTTCCCTGTCTATAGAAGGACAAAAGAAATACCAATAATATGACAAGAACACAGTTAACTTAGAGTTTGGTGAATAGGTGCACTCATCCAGAGTGTTCTGCTACGCACCCTGATAGAAAACTTAAAGCTAACTATTTCTTACTGTAGAAATTAAGAAATGGGAGCATAATTCTGGTGGTGCTGCAAATTCTAAAACAAACCAGGATGTGATCAGTTCAAACATGGACCAAGTAGATACCTAGTTGGGATGCTGTATGTTTCTAGATAGTCTACACAAAACTTTAAGGGTTTCTACAATTATCTAGCTGACATATCACTTTTTGTCTGCAATGATTGTTCTAATCCCTTGGTTGGAAGCTTGTTTGGCTTGAAAATATACAGGGTCTGACAACTGAGTTCTTGAACTTGTCCTAGAAAAAGTGCTATATACCTCATTGCTGAATATCACTATAGCCACCTTCAAAGCACTCCCCTTAGGAAGCTATGCGCTGATACCAATGCCTAATCCACTTGTCAAAGCAATTTTGGAACTCTTTTTCTGGAATGGCCATCAGAGTTGTCATATTACCCTTGATGTCCTGAATGTCGTCAAAATGTCTTCTTCTCAATATTTCCTTTATCTTTGGGTAAAGAAAGAAGTCACTGGGGGCCAGATCAGGTGAGTAGGGAGAGTGTTCCAAAACAGTTATTTGTTTACTGGCTAAAAACTCCCTCACAGACAGTGCTATGTGATCTGGTGCGTTGTTGTGATGCAAGAGCTCCTTTGGGACCATGTTTGTACACACCTTTCTCATGCCAAGATTTTCTGTTAAGATTTTCATAACTGTTTCTCTATTGATGTTTATTTGATCTGCTATGCTTCTCATAGTCAGCCAACAATTTCAACGCACAATTCGATGCATTTTTGCAAGGTTTTTGTCAGTTGTGCTTGTTACTGACTATTCTGACCTCTCTTCATCAGTGATGCTTTCTCTACTCTCAGAAAAATGTTTAATCTATTTGTACACTGTCATTTTTTCATGGCATTATCCCCATAAACTTGCACTAATATGTCCCTGATTTTACTTTCACTCTTGCCAAGTTTAACAAGAAATTTAATGTTTGTTCTTTGCTCTAATTCAAGCTCCAACATTCTCATGATGGCACACAAAAACAGGCAATAACAATAATGAATGCCACTCAGCAAGACACCACCACATGTCGACACAAACTCAGCTGTGAGACAATGCTAGAGTAAGGTTATGAAATCTTACTGAGATGTTTATACAGTGCTGTCAATGTAAGCGCACAGTGGCAAGTTTGCAAACTTAATTGTCAGCCACTGTATATCAACTGGGCAGGGAGGGTCTGGATTAGAGATCCACCAAGTACAACTTAAATCACCAGGGAAACCTTTCTTCTGGTCAAGGTAACCACTGATATTCTTGACTCCTTTTCACCAAGACTTCTCTATGGAGAAACTAACTGAGCTGGGTTGGATGCCTTAAGGGTAAGATACCTCAGGGTCACTCAAAACCCTATCTAAATGTTGGAGACAGTTGTGGAATACTATGCAGCCTAGAGTGCTCTCATAGTCCAAAATTCAACTGATTTTAAACTGTGAGCAGTTGTTTACATGTGTAAATATCACCCAAGACCTTGTTAAAAATGGAGATTCTAAGACACAACTCCCATGTATTCTGATTTAGTAGATCCAGAATGAAACACACATGTCTGCATTTTCACAAGCACTCCAGGTGACTTCGGGGCTAATTTTCAAGAAGCACTACTCTAAGAAATCATTTATGGCACTTGTCTTACAGACTATTCTCTGAAGATACACATTATGTGTGAGGCAGAAAAAAACAAGAAAGGGGAAAGAACCCATTTATAAATGATTCCTTAAAATGCTTGAAATTATCTAAGTCCTTTCTGGAAAGGGATTAGTTAGGGAAATAGCAAAAATGGCCACCAATTTCATGTTTTGTCCCCAGTGAAAATGACCTAGAATTGTGAGAAATGATTTCCCACATCATTTGAAACCAAGTTTTTAGACATCTGCCCTTCCTCCATCAGAACCCATGTCTTTACTCCTAAAATGTTCTATCTGGAGAAGTTCTGCTCAGGGGCTGGCATCATGAAAAACTAAACCACAGGCTAGTTTGGAGGTCCTTGTCAAAGAAAGCATTTCATCTTAAGTTAGATTTCCACAATCCTATCCTTGTGTTGATTGGAACATGTAAGAGAAAATTCCAAGAACTTTTGGCAATAGAATATTTCTCCTGCCCCATCTTTTAAGGTTTACCTGTGACAAGTTGTAAGGTGGAGTGATCTTTGATGAGTATGCCTGTAGACAGCTCACTTCTCCAGTTGTGTTCAAAATCTCCTTAGGATTGTTGTGGAACTAAATTATCTCTTTCAGTAAATTAATTACAATAATAAATAACCATTCATCTTAGAGCAACTGGTTCTCCTTTGAAGTTTTTTAAAACTCTAAGTGGTAAAAAAGCTGCTTCTTGAGAGATCCCTTAAAGACAAGGTAAGACACTGAAGGGAATATATGATAGCCAAATGCCATCTGTTAACTTTTTTTTCCCCTTGCCTCAGTGCCTGTGTGAAACAGCCCATCCTATGAATCTAAAGACAGAAAAAAGGCTTTGGTGATGGCTCTGCAAGTGAGTTGTAACTGCTGTATTTTTGTTGTTGTCACTAAATTTGTGTTTTTAACTTCCTAGTGAAGGAGTTTAAGAGGACAAAATAATTTTACAGATAATATGTATAAAAAGAAAGTGATCTATTAAGTAGTGTTTCTCAAATGTTAAGGTGCATACAGATTTCTTGGGAATCTTGTTAAAATGCAGATTTAATAGGTCTTGGGGAAGGGCCAGAGCCCATCATAGGTGACGCCTATGCTATTGCTGTGGTGACTACACTTTGAGCAGCAAGGTCCTGGAGCACATGGAAGAAACAATGAAATAATTTGGGATTTATAGCACTCCGTTCAGTTCTGAAGTATATAGTTCTTCCTGTTAAACAAAATAAAGTCTCTGTTTTATTCTGACTGGCAAGCATTTTACAGTTATGTGCATAGATTTCATAACTTTTGAGGGGCTTGATTGAAGAAATCATTGTACTAGTAAATTACATCAAGGTATACCTTCTGTTTGCATCATGGTCCTAAAACAAAATGCTATCCCACCCAAATTTCAAATGGTCATATCGACATTTTTTGAAGATTTCCTTGACATTTGAAATGTGCGTAACAAATACAGTGTGCCAATTCCTACACTTCGCAGAACTTCTGATAAAGAATAGTATAATTGCTACTCTTCAGACAGTTTCCCTCATCTGAATTATCTTTGATCTCTGAGGTCTCAGTTTGACTCATCCAACTTTCTTATAATTAAAGTAATACACTATGAACAACTAAGTGTCCTAATCACAGCATTTTGTTCTTTCCCATCTATATTGTGCATTACACTATAAGCTCTTCAGGCAAGACTTGAGAGGAGTAGAGAGCCTCTGGCATTGTAAAGCTGTTGGTTCACAGATAAATGGTATGTTTTCCAGGGAGAGTACACGTGGTTTGCAGTCCCTCCTTGCATATAAAAGAGAAATTTGTATTATTTTGATGTTAGAGGGTGAGTTGTCATTTTTGTGTTCAAATCTCTTCTCTTGGGAATTCAGAAGTGTCTGATTTTTGTTTTTGATGAAATTACCCAAGTTAAAGGCAAGAACACTAGGGTAAGAAATGGAAATGCTTCATGGGGGAGGGTTGGAAGAGTCTTTAGTCAGACCTGATTACTTTTCTTTTTTTTTTTTTTTTTTTG
>NW_007102998.1:5788-16764 GCF_000164805.1 Carlito syrichta | reverse complement strand
TTTTTTTTTCTTTCTTTCTTTCTTTCTTTCTTTTTTTTTTTGAGTTGGAGTCTCACTCTGTCGCCCAGACTGAAGTGCAGTGGCCGCTTCCGGCTACCACAGCTTCGACCTGCTTGGCTCCGGCGATCCTTCTGCCTCAGCCTTCCAAGTAGCCGAAACTACAGGCGCACGCTACCACGCCCGGCTGATTTTTTTATTTATTGTAGAGATGAGGTCTCGCCAAGTTGCCCAGGCAGGTCTCGAACCCGCGGGCTCAGGCAATCCACTCACCTCAGCCCCACAAAGGCGTGGGATTATAGGTTGAGCCACCGAGCCCGGCACTTTTCTTATTTTAAGAGAGAAATAGGAATGGGGAAAAAATCAAGAGAAAAGTCACCAAGTAGCCAAGGACATGGAAATGAATTAGTCAAGAAAAAGCTGATGGGGATGGAATTGTTTTACCTGTAAATGTAGGAATTAAAGAGTCATTCAGTGCTCATTTTTAGGAGTATGGAAGTTTATTACAAGGCAATGAGATCCGGTTATTATCTATCTTCACAAGGAAAATATTTACAAGTGTAGATTTGACAGATAACCTTTCTTAAGTGCTTTCGAGAGCTATCATTTCATTTCTTTTAAAAGTTAAATAGTGTGCTGATAACAGGTTCTTTTTTATGGCAAAATGCATTGTGTGAAATCTGTAACTAGGTATAGACTGGCTAGGTTATTTATATGTGCTAATAGTGATATTTCCTAATCTTTGCAAGCAAAATTTTTTTCCCCATAGTTGAGAATGTGAACCACTCACACTAATCTACCCTTCATAATTTGTTCTCTCTTCTTTTGAAGTTTTTTTATTAGCTGTGCCCTCTACCTTTGGATCACCACTGAGCCCCATGCTAATGAGTATAAATTATAGTGGTGCCAGCTTGTCTTACCTTTGTTAAATATGTGCCAAGTGTTTCACAATGAATCTTTACTTTCTCTTTTATGACTGGCTGTAAAAAACCGTGCTTAGAGCCAGTGAATGGACACAGCTTACATATCAAGTTCACTATCTTGAAAGTTCCAACCAAAGCCAATTTTTTACTCTCCAGGGATAGTTCAGGGCATTTTTCCAGTTTTTAATGTTCTTCCTTTATTCCCTCTAAAAACCAAAAAAAGAAACTTATTCTCTCAGTTCTGGAAGCTAAAAGAGTCCAAATTCAAGGCATGTTCCCTCTGCTTTACTCTCTTCCCTCACCCCCATCTTTGCTTATTTTTCTTCCAAAAAAGACAGAAAGAAAAACAACAACAAAAAAGTAAGCATACATCAACCAGTTTTACTCTTCAGTGTCACTTCTGAATACACATTTGGTGAAGAGGGAAATTGATATTATTATTAAAATAGCAATACACAACCAGGCATGGTGGCTTGCACCTGTAGACCTAGCTATTTGAGAGCCTGACATGGGGAGGATCACTTGAGCCCAGGAGTTAGAGGCTGCAGTGAACTATGATCACACCACTGCACTCTACGCTGGGTGACACAGGGAGATCCACTGTCTCTAAAAATATTTTATAAAAGCAGTTTATGAGTTAATTTAACAGAGAATGCTCTTTTTATCCACTATTACTGGGAAGTAACTGAGAGTCAGTCATTGTCTAATCAGATATTACAGTGATCTAAAATTAGAATCAACCAGATGAAGACCTAATAGTTTTAAAATTATTTTGTGAGAAACATTGATTTGATTCCCAGTTTACACATTTAGGAGGAGACAACTCCAGAACACATATGCATATTTTCATCAGTGGAAAAAAAAGTAAAACAGGATCTTAAAATAGTATGTTTGAAACCTGAAGAAACTTATTAAAAAACCAGAAATATTTAATAACAAAGCCAAGAATTAGAGACCTCAAAAATACCTAAAGACAATCAAATGATAAATTAGTATTTTGAACTTGTTTGGATTTGAATAAAGAGGCCAAATAAGAGGAAAAGGAAATAAAATAACATTTTTGGGAAAAATGATTTCTAAATGTCAGGATAAATATAATCTCTATGTATGTTCAATAGGGCTGATGAAGACTTTCCTGAGAATTTTCCATAATTGATTTTCCTGAAGGACATTGATTAAAAAACAAAATATTTGGTCTTCAGACTTAGAGTTTCAGGGTCTTGGTCATTTCTTAAATAATAGAACACGTTTTTCTGCACCACACATTGCCTTTTTCTTTTTTTTTTTCAGTTGGAGTTTCACTCCATCGCCCAGGTTGGAGTGTAGTGGCATGCTCACGGCCACCCCAGTGTCAACCTGCTGGGCTCAGGCGATCCTTCTGCCTCAGACTTCTAAGTAGCCAGAACTACAGGCGTGCGCTACCATGTCTGGCTAATTTTTGATCTGTTGTAGAGATGAGGGCTCGTCAAGTGGCCCAGGCTGTTCTTGAACCGTGGGCTCAGGCAATCCGCTCACTTTGGCCTCCCAAAGTGCTGGGATTACAGGCTTGAGCCAGCGCTCCTCGCCCACACATTTCAAATTATGACTCTAGCTGACCATGCAAGTCAGATTGTTCTGATTAAACTTCTCTAGAGCTGTGAACGTGATGAATCCTACCTAGGGTTTCATTATTTTCTAGCAAGAGGGACAGGTAAGCAAACAAAGAGCAATCTAGAAATGTCATATACACATTTTAAATTGTAGAGTAAATGAAGAATAGCTCAACCAGCAGACTCTTGATTATATTGTCAACTTTGTCTTATCTTGTGTTCCCTTGCAACAAATCTTGCAGTGTGAATCTTCTTTATATTTATCCTAAGAGATTGGTAGAAGGTGAGGGCTTGTTCACATCTGTGTGACATGGACCAAATAGTAAGGGGGAAAGTGTGTGCTCTCTCATTCAGGAATACCAATTCTGTTTCTCACACTTAGGAGCTATCAGGAGTCTTCAAGCCAGTGGAAGAAAGTATCAGGGCTGAGCATTTGGGCCTCAGTCCAAACACTACAGAGATAATCCTTCCATGCTAATGTATTTGACATCAGGAAACCACATTCACTGACTCTGAACTTTTCCAAGCCATTCTCAATGGCTCTTAGAAGGTAAGGATAGGGGAAAGGAGAAGGCCAACAATGTTGGAAGTCTCAGGATAAGGCAAGGCAAAGGATCTGATTTTGTAATCCAAGAAATGCTGAGAAATAGCTTCCCATATGCCAAAGAAAAAGGAAGCCTGAACTATCCAGGGGTTGCCAATGGAAGACATTTATATTGGCACTATCTTCTTTCTTGTGCACTCTGCACTTTCTTGTGCACAGTAGGTTTGCATTTCTCATAAGTTCCCAGGTGATGCTGTTGGTCTATAATCACAGTTTGAGCACTAAGGGCATAATTTCTTGAGATAAAGATGCTTTTATTTATTCTGGTTGCTACTTCCCAGATACCCTCCAAAAGATGGTGGACATCTTAAGAGATACTAGTACACGTATGAACTCACTAAGCTTTATGAAACCCTGTGAGGTGTATACTATTATTATCCCCATTTTGAGACAGAGAGAATTTGAATAGCAAATGGGAAGAGCCAGTCTTGGACCCAGGTAGCCTGGCTTAAGGTCTTAAACACAGGGTTATACTGACTTTTAAGAAAAAGGCGAAGATAGATTCTCCCAACCATGTGGTTTGGGGCCATGTTGAGAAAAATTACTGAGCTGATTCCAAAGGCCCTCTCATTGATCAGAAGAGATGAAAGTAATGGACTTTCTAAGCTCAGATTGCTCTGGAAACATTTCCTGCCCGCCTCATTGGCACTGTTTGTGGTAAGATGAAACTTTCTTCTCAGAGGATTCCATACCGAGTGACTGGAAATCACTTAGATGTTCCTTTATTCAAGGGGGACTGATAACATATATTAAATAAATAAAGGGACATTCATTCAATGAATGGGACACAGCTACAAAATATATATATATATATTTATAATAAGGAATCTATCTATCTATCTATCTATCTATCTATCTATCTATCTATCTATCTATCTATCTATAATAAGGAAGCTTTTTATGTACTAATAGGTAAATAGCACCAAGATGTTGTCAAAGTTTTTTAAAGGAAAAACCCACACATTTATGTTTGCTTAAATACACACAAGGTATTCTAGGACACATAATAGATCAGTAGTAGTTGTAATAATTGTCTTTTGAAAGGAGGGGGACTGGGTGATTAGGGGCAGGAATGAGAGAGTGTGAGAGAGTGGTTTTTCCCTTTTTTTTAATCTTTGAAAACTAAATAGTTAGTGTTTGAAAGTTGGTGATTGATTTTCCATGATTCTTCTTATTTGATTATCTGAGGAATCTTTTTCACTTTTCATTTCCAGTTCACTCCCAGCATCTCATAAGTCTTTTCAACAGTTGGAATTCCACGGCCGCTGGGAGGGCTGTGTATAGGGCTTGTTTAGTATCAGATTGTGAAACACAATTAGGAGGGTTGTGTTTCAAAGAATTTGCAATTATTTTTTCATTGTATGTGAGTTACCAAATGTAAACAATTTGGAAGAAATAAAACCATATTTTTCTTAGGAAACAGAGGTTACTTTAATAACAATGGTATCTTACATTTATATAGTACTTTATAGTTTATAAAATCTTTTCACATGCATTAGGTCATATATTCCTTACAACAGCTTTGATAGGTAGTTATTAGCTATTATAGTCCCCACGTAATAGATGAGGAAACTGAGGCTCAAAGAGTTCCAGTAATTTGTCCAAGGTCACAAAGCTATTAAATGGTAGAGCCAGGACTGGTACTCAAGTATTCTGATGCTAAAGCCTGTGAAATATTTTCTCTGCCTTTTTTATAATTGTAAAAAGAGAAAAATTAATGTGCATAAAAAAGACCAAAGTATCCATAATTCCATGATTCCAACAAAAAACATTACTAAATTTGCATATTATCTGCCAGGGTTTGTCCATATGCCTACAACTGCTATCTAGTTACAATCATAATATATGTACAATTATGTATTCTGTTTTTCCCTCACTTTGTTCTGTTACCCTGAAGCATTTTCCAAGTTGCAACATAATTTTCATAATTAGCAAACTAATAGGTTCATATTTCATCAAGAACTATACTACAGCTATCTGCTACTGTTTAAGATGGATTCATTTCATTCATTCATTCATTTATTCATTTAACAAATTATTACTAAGGCCCTACCCTGTGCCAGGCCCTGTGCCAAAGGCTGAGGACATGCCAGTGACAAGTACACACAAGGGAGTGACATGAGGTGGTCTCAAGGTGAGGCAGCAACAGGTCAGGGAGTTATCACTAAAAAATACAACATCACTGTGAACATCTTTTTAAAGAATTATTATTATTATTATCATTTTTTTTTTTTGAGTTGGAGTCTCACTCTGTCACCCAGACTGGAGTACAGTGGCCGCTCCCAGCCACCGCAGCCTCGACTTGCTGGGCTTTGGTGTTCCTTCCGCCTCGCCTCAGCCTTCCAAGTAGCTGGAACTACAGGCGCCCGCCACGCCTGGCTAATTTTTTGATTTATTGTAGAGATGAGGTCTCGCCAAGTTGCCCAGGCGGGTCTCGAACCCGCGGGCTCAGGCAATCCACTCATCTCAGCCTCCCAAAGACGCAGGATTACAGGCTGAGCCACTGAGCCCGGCTTTAAGAATTATTTTTAAACACTAGGTGAATTCCATCTCCACATTGCTACCAGAAAGATATGAATGTACACCTTTATTATAACCTCACCGACACTATTTTATTGAAAAAAAATGTTTGTTAATTTTACAGCTGGAAATTGGTGCCCTGTTGTTGCTTTAATGTGTGTGTCTTTGATTAGTAATGATGTTAGGATTTTTTCCATAGGTTTGTTTATTAATTGTATTTCTTTTTGTATGAATTGTATGTGTTTTGTTTAATTATATATTAAAGTCTTACTATTTACTTGTCTATGTGTGGAAGTTCTTTATATAATTTATTTTAATATTATTTCAACATCATTTAAAAAATTGAATTAGCATTTTGTATTTAAAGATGATAAAAAATGATGATTTGTCATTTTTACTGAAATTTTTTTCTTAGCCTAGCTCCCTTTTTATTTTAATGTTTATACTTTTAAAAATATTTTAAGAAAAGCTATATTTGTTGGATAATTTTGTCAATTTGTCTTCTTAAACTTATGAAGGTATTATTTTTCTTGATATTTACGTATTATTAGATCTAGCATCTGTGCTAGTTTTTCTGTTTTTATTTTCTCTTTAATTCTTAACATTTTAAAAATTTTTTTTTTTGAGTTGGAGTCTCACACTGTCGCCCAGACTGGAGTGCAGTGGCTGCTCCCGGCAACCGCAGCCTCGCCTGCTGGGCTCCGGCAATCCTTCCGCCTCAGCCTTCCGAGTAGCCGGAATTACAGGCATGCGCTACCACGCCCGGCTGATTTTTTGATTTATTGTAGAGATGAGGTCTCTCTACCCAGGCGGGTCTCGAACCTGCGGGCTCAGGCAATCCACTCACCTCAGCCTCCCAAAGGCGCAGGATTACAGGCTGAGCCACCGAGCCCGGCTCTTAACAACATTTAGAACTCATTTGAGTTTTGTGTAGAGGGGGTTCCTCTCCCACAATTTCTAACCAGACAATACAACATCATTTGTAAAAATATTTTCAATTTCTATATCATATAACATTCTCATATATAAACTTTCTACATAGTTTCACTAGTGTTCATTAGAATGAACACTTCTATTTTGCTTTATACCATATTTTACTATCCAACAAAAATAGCCCTTTATCCTTGTTTATTTCTTTCAAAATATTACCTATAGTTCCACTCACTTGTTTTTCCAGATGAATTGTATTTTAATTTTGTAGAATACTAGTAAAACTCTTGTTGAATTTTTGATTGGGGTCACATTTAAGGTATGCATTATTTTGATGAAAAATCAGACACCATTTATATATCTGGCTTTTCTATTTAGTGGAAAAATGTTTCTTCTTTTTCAAGTCAATTAAATTATCTTTAAGCATATGTAATGCATCTTTCTCACTAAATCTGTAAGTATTTTGTATTACTGGTAGCTATTTGGGAAGAAATTAATTAAATATAACTGGTTATTACTGGTACACAGGAATGTGATTAACTTTGATATTTATTATGCATCTGGAAAGATAAAATATTATCTATGAAAATAGATAGCTTTTAGTGAATTTCTTTGGCTTTTCTAAGTATGCAGTCATGTACCCTTTGCAAATAATTATATTTTAATCTCTTTCTGATAATGATGTCTGATTGTATAGTTTCTTAAGATGACACATCTAGGAAGTGGAGAAACTTGGCCTGGCACTGAAATCTGCTGGAGAGCTGAGTCCATGCTCTGACATTCTGGTCATTCAGGGATGCTGCAGGCAAGCTCAGGGCAGGTCTGGGGTCCTCAGTCTGGCC
Organism: Carlito syrichta; assembly: GCF_000164805.1. NCBI lineage: Eukaryota > Metazoa > Chordata > Mammalia > Primates > Tarsiidae > Carlito > Carlito syrichta. The sequence goes on along the minus strand of NW_007102998.1, from coordinate 9,359 downwards.
CACTGTGATACCCATTGAATCATTTAGCTATGTTGAGCAAGTCACTCACTTCTCAGGGCCTCATGGGTTCAAGGTAGTTGACTTCTAAGAATTTGACCAACTCTAAAATACTTTGAAATGGAATTACTTTGAAAAAGTTATCTAGAAGGCATCAATTTGGGGCAGAGCTAGGAAGGAAGCATATGTGAGGTTATGAAGATCAACAGTTATCACTGAGAACAAAGAACTGATATAAATATACTCCAAGGTTCCTTTTGTTATACTATGCGCCAGGGCAAAATATTCTTCTTATTGGGGTTTCTTTGACACAAACCTGCTTAGTTAGCATTTTTGTCTGGACAGCTTCATGTGAAAAGAATGAAAAGTTCATGTGTCTTTGGGATGGTGTTTTGTTTTGTTGTATTGTACCCAGCTGGAGTTCTGGATCATGAGTTTGAGCCAGAGATAATGGTAAAAAGAGCAGAGGGATAAATGGGACAAACTAATAAACGAAAAGGAAGAGATTTTAAAAATAACTTATCAACATATATGTACTAGTACATGACATTAAGATTAAGATGGTAAACTTTGAAGCCAGATTGCCTAAATTTTTATCCCTTGCTTTGCTACTTAACAGCTACGTGAGCTCTGTCCCTCAGTTTCCCCATCTTTAAAATGGGGTATAATTATATGACTTCATAGGATTGTTGTAAAGAGTAAATGAGTTCATGTAAAGAGTTTAGACACCATCTTTGGCATATAGCAAATTATCAAATTTTATTACTATAAGTTTTCCTAAAAAAAAAATTAAAGAATACATCAGAACAGCCATCTTTTCAAATATGTTCATCATTATTATCCTACCCCAGTTTTTTCAAAGTATGCCTTTCTGAGGTGGCTATGTGGGTTCCTAGTTAATCTAAAATTTAGGTTCAACATTTTACTGTTGGAATCAAAAGACCCATATGCCTTGGATTCCTTTATATTTATGGGACTTAATTCCTATGTATGTTTCAACTTGCATATTACATTCTTTACCTGATTTATTGTTACTTGTAATAATACTATATATAACACGTTTCGTCCTTAGTTCTCTAAAATTTTACATACCTCAATTCATTCCAGGTAGGTGGGTGGTTAGTAGTAGAATCTGCATTTTTCAAGGAAAAAAAGAAACCCCTGAAGACATAATGATGAGGTGACGCCCAACTAGTTGGGGTAGGGTTGGTAATATGATGATGGGGTTGACTCATTACCTGGGCCTCTGAGCTCTGAGGCATTTTCAGAAATTAGCTCATTTCTTTAGTGGAGGTAAGTGGTGAGGGTGAACAGTGGAGGCTCTGTGATTGGACAGATTTGCATTCAAATCCGCTCTACCATCTAAACACTGTGGGGCCTTGGGGAGATTACTTGAATGCTCTCAGGTCCTATGTTTTCCTCTGTAAATCAGAAGTGATATTTTTGCCTTCTTTGTAGATTGGGGGGTGCAGGAGAGGGAGTGGTGAATCAAGTAACCCTCAGGAGATGATCAATACTTGCAGCCATTTTTGTTCTTTGAATTTGCCTCTTTCAGGCCATCTTCACTTGAGCTGATATCATTTTAAACAAGCCCTCTTGCTTAAATATTTGAGTTGATAACATTTGTAAAGGGAGTTGTTTAACTTAGAACTTGAGCAAGAACTTGAATTCTGTTTTTTGTCTGCCATTGTGTTTTGGAACCGGTAGGGTGCGTGATCCGGTCCTGTGTTATAGGAGGAGGAAGAGGGGGAAGGATAGGCATGGTAAAAGACATGGTTGGAGTTTTCTAAATTTTAGCACATCAGAATCACCTAAAATGCTAGTTAAAAGACAGATTCCTAGGCCCCGTCCCCAGAGTTTCTGATTCCTTATGTATGGGGTGGAACCTGAGTATTTGCATTTCTGACAGTGCTTAGATGATGCTGGTTTGAGCCCCGCACTGTGAGAACCTCTGAGTTGGGGGATGCTGTGTAATGCAGAACTGCAAAATCTCAATGGTTTAAAACAACAGAGGCTTACTTCTCACTCACACTGCATGTCCATGGAAATCAGCTGTTTCGAATAAACTATTATATTTCTGTATAGTCAGTCTCTCCGGGAAGATGACAGGTTCCTGAAGAGCATGGGTCATTGCTTCAATTTTTTGTTCTGCACAGCATTTCATTCAGACTCCAACACAACTTCAATATCCACTAAACACTTGTTGAGCTATAACGAGAGAGGAGGATCAATAGATTTCTTACTTTTTATTTCTTGCTACTTTGAAAAGTTTTTCCTTCTAGATGGAAGTCTGAGGTCACACGGGCTTTTAGGGAGGGTTTTCCATTTATTTATTATAGTAAATGGAAAATGCAAAAATTAATATGTATGTAATATGTATATATTTAGATATACTCTCATTAAAAAAAAAAAACTTAATACAAACATAAACAGCAAAGCCCCTAAAGCCTAGCAAAAGGGAGGGAAGAGCAAGCAGTCTAGCGTTGAGAGCCAGTAGAACTACTGTTTTCATACAGCTGCAAGAAAAGAAATGTGACAGGTTATATAATTCTTTTCTACTTATCACCCATCTACTTACCTGATTTGTCACACCATAGTCTTGTCTCCTTTGCTTACCAGTTTCCTTTCCCTGAATGCTGTTTCTCAATTTCTGCTTTTAGTCTTCCTCAAATTCCTCTTCTGGCTTTAATAAGGTAACACTTGTTCTTTTCATTCTTCAGGTATGTACATACCTGAACTTTAATTCTGAGTGAGTTGCACGTTTGCCTCTGGCTTTAACCCCAAATGGCCTCTACCAAATCACTCCTTCAGGGAAGGGAAGGCAGTCTATGTCTTCTGTAGAGATGCTAGGTGGCAGGTGGTACTCTGCATCAGAGAGGTCATTTGGCAGGCAGCAAGACCTGTGAGCTGTCGGGACTCTGATCCCTTCAGGAGAAGAAAACGAGAACGAGGCAAATGACATATCCTAAACAAATAAAGTTGTAGCAAATAAGTTTTCTCTTGAGGGCAATGGCTTCCTAAAGAAAGGGCCTGGAGCTATTTCTAGGATCTGTAGGAAAGAATGCTGTCATCAATTAGTGATGTCAGCAGATGGAGGTGGAGGTGTGGGGTAGAATGGCAGTGTGCAAGCCAGATGTCTTCCATTACTGCATTTTGTACTAAGCCAACTACCAAGATTATATATTGGGCCCAATCAAGAAAAAGACAAGGTCCAACCAGAGTTAGATGTGAGAGTTTGGTTTCAAAAATAAGAAAGAACCCCAGTTTCTAGAACCAGGTTAGCAAATGACTAGACACATAGATTGATTTATTTTTTTTTATTTTTTATTTTTTTTTATTTTTTTTTTTTTGAGTTGGAGTCTCACTCTGTCGCCCAGACTGGAGTGCAGTGGCCGCTCCCGGCCACCGCAGCCTCGACCTGCTGGGCTCCGGCGATCCTTCCGCCTCAGCCTTCCGAGTAGCCGGAGTTACAGGCATGCGCTACCACGCCCGGCTGATTTTTTTGATTTATTGTATAGATGAGGTCTCGCTGCCCAGGCGGGTCTCGAACCCGCGGGCTCAAGCAAATCCACTC
>NW_007102998.1:1993-5768 GCF_000164805.1 Carlito syrichta | reverse complement strand
ACATACCTGAACTTTAATTCTGAGTGAGTTGCACGTTTGCCTCTGGCTTTAACCCCAAATGGCCTCTACCAAATCACTCCTTCAGGGAAGGGAAGGCAGTCTATGTCTTCTGTAGAGATGCTAGGTGGCAGGTGGTACTCTGCATCAGAGAGGTCATTTGGCAGGCAGCAAGACCTGTGAGCTGTCGGGACTCTGATCCCTTCAGGAGAAGAAAACGAGAACGAGGCAAATGACATATCCTAAACAAATAAAGTTGTAGCAAATAAGTTTTCTCTTGAGGGCAATGGCTTCCTAAAGAAAGGGCCTGGAGCTATTTCTAGGATCTGTAGGAAAGAATGCTGTCATCAATTAGTGATGTCAGCAGATGGAGGTGGAGGTGTGGGGTAGAATGGCAGTGTGCAAGCCAGATGTCTTCCATTACTGCATTTTGTACTAAGCCAACTACCAAGATTATATATTGGGCCCAATCAAGAAAAAGACAAGGTCCAACCAGAGTTAGATGTGAGAGTTTGGTTTCAAAAATAAGAAAGAACCCCAGTTTCTAGAACCAGGTTAGCAAATGACTAGACACATAGATTGATTTAATATTCAGTCACTTGAATATTGAATCAGGACTTCTTAATTATACCCTGATTGTTTGGGGTCCTGAATATGGACAAAGCTACAGTTTGTAGTCTCCTGGCTTAAGCTCTATGGAAGAAAATGATGAACTTGGGAGAACCAGACAATATTGTTAGTGATAACGGTGGCTAGTAGACACTTTGTGGTTTACCAACTGGTGACATTTAAGAATTTTTTGGATGCAATGAAACATCCCCTAAAGCCCACCTCTAGGATGCCAGCACTCCTGTGACTAGGATAGTATTTCCACTCCAATAATTGTCAACATCTCATGACTAGAAAAATAACAGCTTTCAGATAAAAATAACATAAGCACTATTAATCTAATCTCTTTATAATTTTGATTGTTTAGTCATCTACTCATCAAGAGACCTAGGTTCTGGTTCTGGTTCTACTAACTCTCTGGTCTTGGGCCAATTACCTAACATTGCAGGGCCTCAGTGTTTTTCATCTTTAAAATGAAATATTTGTATTCAATTCCATGATCCATTAATACCCATAAAGTTCAGTGAGCTTTGATTTAGCCTCTGAAGTCTCCAATAAATTTCATTTATTCTGCAAATGCTCACTGAACATCTATTCTAAACTAGACACTGACACTAGGCTGATAAGATTTATTGGCTTGAGTTTTTCAACAGTAAATATTTCTGAATGTACCTCTGAAAGATAAGGACTTTAAAAAATACCCATGATCCCATCATCACACCTAAAACACAGTTAGCAATAACCCCTTAATGTCATAAAACATCCAGTTAATGTTCGCATTTTAGATTTTGACAAGAACTTTAAAGCTGATTAGTTTTGTGTGAACTTTGGAATACTATATAACCTTCCTGGATCTCAGATTCCTTATCTGTGACCTGAGGATGATTTTAACATTATTAGGATTGTTTTGAATATCAGATGAAGTTTGTAGAATCCTGGTACAATGCAGCATATGCTAAGCATTTAATAACACCGTTGAGATGGTGGGGAAAAAAGTATGTGTCACATGATAACTACTTAATAAATCTTAACCACTTTTGCTAAGCAAACAATTACAATAGGATATTATAAGTGCTGGGTCCATAGAGCAGAGACAGTGCCTGAAAGGCTAGGGAACAAACACCTCCTAGAAGAGATGTTGCTTGAGAGACAGTGGGACAAGACCATTGGGTGGGAACAGGATACTCCAGATGGAGGCGGGATTGAATTAAGGATGGGCAAGCCACCAGCTCCCAAGTGCCTTTCTAGAAAGAATACAAAAACACCCCTGTAAAAAGTTAGAAATATAGTGCCATGTACCTGCTGTTTTCCCATGCAAATCCTTATGTAATTGGTGAAATGTAAGTGGTCTGGCTCCTGTTCTGGACATGTAATAAATCTCCAATTTTTTTTTTTTTTTGAGTCAGAGTCTCACTCTGTCGCCCAGGCTAGAGTGCAGTGGCACATTCATTTGGCCACCCCCGCATCAACCTGCTGGGCTCAGACGATCTTTCTGCCTCAGTCTTTCAAGCAGCTGGAACTACAGGCGTGCACTACCACACCCGGCTAATTTTTTGGTGTGTTGTAGAGACGAGTTCTCACTAAATTGCCCAGGCTGGTCCCAAACTCCTGGAATCAGGCAATCCTCTCGCCTCGGCCTCCCAAAGTGCTGGGATTATAGACTTGAGCTGCCATGCCCAGCAATCTCTAGTTTTTAATTTAAACATGTGACAGAGAAAAAAATTGCTGTGTGGAATCCCCACTGTCTTTAAGGAGGGTAGATCTTGGTAAGGAGAGGATCTTTTGTTTGCTAATCACAAATACCTCAGTCTCAGTGTAAAGTATTAAATATGCAAGTTTAGAAAGAGAAACTAAGAAAGAGTGAAATTTCATAAAAAAGGAGAGGTGGAGAGGATAAGATGAAATAAAAATGCCCTGAGAAATTGAAAACCTGGGAAGGGATGCAGTGTCCTTAAACTTACTTCTGCCTTGGACTCTTTTGGAGTCCAGTGAAGCCAATGGGCCCCTTTTCAGAATTTTTAAAGATATGAAATATATTGGATTAAAAAGAAAACAATTATAGTAAGACAGTTTTCAATTTTTTTAAAAAATCACATTTGTGTGAGGGGGGAAAATGATAAACAGGTGGTGCACAGGGGATTCTTAGGGCAGTGAAACGATTCTTCATGATACTGCAACAGTGAATAGATGACATTATACCTTTCAAGCCCTATGGAATGTGCATCACCGAAAGGGAACCCCAATGTACACTATGGACTTTGGGTGATAATGGTGTGCCAGTGTTGGTTCATCGATCATAACAAAAGTACCGCTGTGGCGCTGGGTATTGATAGTGTAGAGATTCTGCCTATGTGTGTGTGTGTGCACACATGTGTGTATGTACGGGGGATATATGGGAACTCTCTACTTTCCATTCAGCTTTGCTGTGACCCTAAAACTGCTCTAAAAATAGTCTATATGCTTTAAAAACTCTACATGGTATACTAACATATACATTCCTTTATTAACATTTAAAATTTAGCACTGTGTCCATTAACTAATAATTCAAAATAGTGATGACTATAAACAATATTTCTAGATATCTAAACTACTGTAATGTGACATAAAAATAACGATGATTTCTATTGGTGAAAAAAATCACAAGTACTGCTAATACTACTGTAGCTTGTTGATTACATTCATAATTAAAGGAAATGCTAATTTTCAATTACAGATCATTGAAAATAAAGATGGAAATTATTTTCCATCCAAGATCAACGATTACCCTCTCAAATTTCATTCATGGTGCCCTTTGGGGAGGAGGCTTCCTATGGATCTCTGATTAAGGATACCTTGTCTAGACAATGGGTCCAATTCGTCATCTCAAAGATGCTGCTGCTCCATCTCATTATTGTTTTCTAAGATTTCTAACAACTGACTTGGATTGCTTTTCTCTTTGTTTTTTGGCAAGTAAGGCCAGTGGTTTCTTTCTTTCTTTCTTTTTTTTCATTTAAAGAATAGCTTTATTCTGTATGCATTACATAAGTGATTTCACATGAATGTGAACTAGTGCACAACCATGTTGATGTCTATAATTATACATGTTTGGGACAGTTTACTGCTAATGGGACAGAGGTATGTGTGTGTATGAATGACAGAGAGAGAGAGAGAGAGAGAGAGAGAGAGAGAG
>NW_007102998.1:443-1219 GCF_000164805.1 Carlito syrichta | reverse complement strand
TTCAGGGATATATTCCCAGTAGGGGGATTGCGGGGTCATATAGGAGGTTGATATTTAGAGCTTTTAGGAATCGTCACACTGCTTTCCACAGAGATTGCACTAGTTTACACTCCCACCAACAGTGTAGAAGTGTTCCCTTTTCGCCACACCCTCTCCAGCAGCTGTTATTTTTTGAGTTGTTGATAATTGCCATTCTGACTGGAGTTAGGTGGTGTCTCAGTGTGGTTTTGATTTGCATCTCCCTGATGATTAGTGAGGTTGAACATTTCTTCATGTGTTTGTTGGCTGCTCGAATGTCCTCTTTTGTGAAGTGTCTGTTTACATCTTTTGCCCATTTGATAATGGGGTTGTTTGTTTTTTTCTTTTCAGCACGTTTTAGTTCCTTGTAGATCCAGGATGTTAAGCCTTTGTCAGACCTGGTGTTGGCAAATATTTTTCCCAGTCTGTAGGCTGTCTCCCTGCTCTCTTGATGGTTTCTTTGGCCTTGCAGAAGCTTGTCAGTTTAATAAGGTCCCACTTGTCTATCTTCTCTCTTATGACCTGTGGGTTTCGGGTTTTGTTCAGGAATTGGATGCCAGTTCCGATTTCCATGAGGGTATTTCCTTCATTTTCTAAGGTTCTTATGGTTTGAGGTTTTACATTTAGGTCTCTGATCCATTTGGAGTTAACCTTTGTGCATGGGGATAGATAGGGGTCCTGTTTCAATCTTTTGCATGTGGTCAGCCAGTTTTCCCAGCACCATTTACTGAATAGGTTCTCCTCTCCCCAGTGAATCC
>NW_007102998.1:0-423 GCF_000164805.1 Carlito syrichta | reverse complement strand
TTTTTTGCTGAGGATTGTTCTGGTTATTCTTGGACATTTGTGTTTCCATATGAATTCCTGGGTTGTTTTTTCCAGGTCTGACAAGAATGTTGCTGGTAATTTGATGGGTATTGCATTGAATTTGTAGATTGCCTTCAGTAGGATGGACATCTTCACAATGTTGATTCTTCCAATCCATGAGCATGGGATATTTTTCCACTTGTGTGTGTTATCTTTGATTTCTTTGAGCAGTGTTTTGTAATTTTCATTGTAGAGGTCTTTCACGTCTCTGGTTAGGAAGATGCCAAGGTATTTATTTTTTTGGTGGCTATTTTGAATGGAATTGTGGTTTTTATTTGGGTTTCTGTTTGTTTATTATTGGTGTAGAGAAATGCGATTGTCTTTTGTACATTTATTTTGTATCCTGAGACTTGCCAAAGGCCT
>NW_007102997.1:0-312 GCF_000164805.1 Carlito syrichta | reverse complement strand
TCTCCTTCCCCTCCCTCTCTCTGGTTTTCTCTCCCCACCTTCTCCTTGTCCTCCTCCCTCCAGCCCTGTGGCTGTCTCTGTCCCACCCCCCCCACACACATAGGTTCCTCCCATGAGGAGCTGGCGCTGGGTCTGCAGAGCTAGCTGGTGGCCATCTGGAGCCGCAGGCCGCTCTGACTGACATATGCTGAAATGCAGGCGGCAGAAAGAGTCTGGGCAAAGAGATCCGTCTGTTAATTTAATTGATCGCAAACAGGCAGGGAGCCAACGGGGCTGGTAGCAGACCTGTGGGGTGCTCCCCCTCGAGGCGCA
>NW_007102996.1:0-303 GCF_000164805.1 Carlito syrichta | reverse complement strand
GAAGCGCTCCAAGGCCAAGGCCGAGCGCGAGGCGTCCCCCGCCGACCTCCCCATCGACCCCAACGAGCCCACGTACTGCCTGTGCAGCCAGGTGTCCTACGGGGAGATGATCGGCTGCGACAACGACGAGTGCCCCATCGAGTGGTTCCACTTCTCGTGCGTGGGGCTCGGCCACAAACCCAAGGGCAGGTGGTACTGCCCCCGGTGCCGCGGGGAGAGCGAGAAGACCATGGACAAGGCCCTGGAGAAGTCCAAGAGGGAGCGGGCGTGCAGCCGGTAGTGCGCGGGCGAGGGCGAGGGCGG
>NW_007102995.1:0-320 GCF_000164805.1 Carlito syrichta | reverse complement strand
GGAGTGGGTGAGGGGTAAGGACTGAGAACAGAAGCTTTACTGGAGAATGGATTACTTCTTTCTTTCTTTCTTTCTTTCTTTCTTTCTTTCTTTCTTTCTTTCTTTCTTTCTTTCTTTCTTTCTTTCTTTCTTTCTTCTTTCTTTCTTTTCTTTCCTCACTAGGTTGCCCAGGCTGCTTTCAAACCGCCCAAGTCAGGTCAACCTCTCGGCCTGGGCCTCCCAAACTGATGCAATTGAAAGCTTTTTATTTGGTCGACATTCTGGTCTTCCTTCCACATCTTGAACCCTGCACCATTGACGATTCTCCTGCCGAGGCCTGC
>NW_007102994.1:0-815 GCF_000164805.1 Carlito syrichta | reverse complement strand
TTGTAAGACACAAACCACTCTACAATCGTAGTCATATATAAAATGAATACAAAATTGCCAGTTGTTCTGAGGTTTAAATGAGTTAATACATTCAAAGTACTTGGACTAGTGTCAGACATTTATTAAAAACTGGAAATTTAAGAGAAACTGAACTGTAGTTATTTACAGATAATTTAGGTGAGCAATATAATAATTTATTCTTCTTATCCCTGAACCTAGTCTACTTCTCTATTTAGGTGATCCTTTACCATCTATAATTGATTTTATAATCATCTCCATAAGGATGACCATCTTTTAAGATGTACGTCCGGCCAGGCTCGGTGGCTCAGCCTGTAATCCCGCGCTTTGAGAGGCCGAAGTGAGTGAATTGCCTGACCCTGCAGGTTCGAGCCTGCCTGGGCAACTTGGTGAGACGTCATCTCTACAATAAAAATCAAAAAATTAGCCAGGCATGGTAGTGGGTCCCTGTAGTTCCAGCTACTTGGAAGGCTGAGGTGGAAGGATCGCCAGAGCCCAGCGGGTCGAGGTTGCGGTGGCCGGGAGCGGCCACTGCACTCCAGTCTAGGCGACAGAGTGAGACTCCAACTCAAAAAAAAAAAAATGTATCCCCAGATGACTTTTAGCTTTTATTGTTTATGTTTTCTAACATCTATCTATATACTATGCATAGATAACACTGACATATATACTATGACTTACACGTGATCTTTTATCTGGAAATCTTACTAAACTCTCTTACTAAATTTAATAATTGTAGATTCAGTGGTAGATTGACTTGGATGTTCTGTCCCGGTGCGACTAAAATAAAGAGGGAG
>NW_007102993.1:0-821 GCF_000164805.1 Carlito syrichta | reverse complement strand
TCTGTTGTTTACCTTCTGATCTACACTGTTTCTCGATTTTATTGACCTGTGTCTGTGTAGTTATCAGTACTCCTTAGGGAATCTTTCTTACGTGTCTTTCTTCACTTCTTCCCGATCCTGTGACTGTTTTTCACCTGATAGCTGGTATGTATATCTGTTATCCCTCTCGCACTTCTCTCTTTCGCTCATTTTGACTTATGATTTTATCATTGTAACTGTTGGTTTAGATCACGTTTGTTGTTTACCTTCTGACTTACACTGTTTCTCGATTTAATTGCCCTGTCTCTGTGTTGCTTCAGTACTCTTTAGTACTATGTAACTATCAGTACTCTTTCTTACGTGTCTTTCTTCACCTCTTCCCAGCCCTGTGTCTCGTTCTCACCTGATAGTTGGTCCGAATATCTGTTTTCCCTCTCGCGCTTCTCTCTTTCTAACTCCCTATTGACCCCCCCTTCCTCCATTATTTTCCTCTTCTATATGCCCCCTTTTTAAATCTAGGGACCAAGACTGCAAACTGCTGAATAGACAGACTGTAAAGCAGAGGGAAAAGTGAACAAAACCAGAAGACCCTCATAAGGAAGAACAGGTCATTGCAGAAGAGAAATAAAAGCAACCCCACCTTCCCTCAAAAACAGAATTGAAGAGGGGGAGGGAAAGGGGTAAAGGGAGAAATATCTACAGAAATGAAGAAACACCAAAAGAAGAGTATGGGTCTCTCCCAGATGCCTAGGAGAGCAGACACTGAGAAAACTGACATTGAAATACAAACAATGAAAAGTCCCCAGAAGGAGGGTCTCAAAATGCAAATGTAGATATCAAAA
>NW_007102992.1:0-330 GCF_000164805.1 Carlito syrichta | reverse complement strand
CCATCTTTTTTTTTTTTTTTAAATAGGAGTCTCACTCTGTCGCCCAGGCTGGCGTGCAGGGTCACACTCACGGCCACCGCAGTCGTAATATGCTGGACTCAGGTGATCCTTCTGCCTCAGCCTTACAAGTAGCTGGAACTACAGGCATGAGCCACCGCGCCCAGCTAATTTTTTTTTTTAATTGTAGAGATGAGGTGTTGAAATGCTGCCTAGGTTGATCTTGAACCCGTGGGCTCAGGCAATCCGCACCTCTGCTTCCCAAAGTGCTGAGATTACAGGTGTGAGCCACGGGGCTGGCTTTATCTTACTATCTTTTTTTTTTTTTTTTTG
>NW_007102991.1:0-312 GCF_000164805.1 Carlito syrichta | reverse complement strand
TCTTGGAGACAGGGATTTAAAACTAGGAAGAGATTTAAAATTTAAACTAAGAAAATTTAACACTGGGGGAAGTGGGCTCAAGTGGAGACTGGGGTTACGGCCGAAGGGATGGAACTCAGGGTGGGCCAAGGGACGTGAAGCAGACGGGCAAGCCTTGAGGCCCTGGGAGAAACAAAGCACGCTGAGGGGCCCGGCGAGGTGCCTGGCGTAGGGGTTGACACCTGGGGGCAAAAGGAGTTGGGACGCCGCGGGCATCTAGTCCGGACCTCGAGAAGCACCCGGCCCCCAGGCCAGGGCCTCCCCTCAGCCAGG
>NW_007102990.1:0-931 GCF_000164805.1 Carlito syrichta | reverse complement strand
GAGAAAGTCAGGTGCACTAGAGGACAGAATACAGTCGCTAAGAATGTATCTGCCAAAGTAATCCTTGTGCCTTTCTAATTGTTTTCTATACTGGTAGGTCATAGAAGTGTTCACTTAGGCATGCAACGTGCCATAATATAAGCAAATGAGCTCTTCTGAGCCAAAAATGTTTCATAAAATCAATTATAGCCAAATTAAGTATATTTAATGTTGGTTGAATAATCATACCTACAGACAATTTAGAGGGTAGAGCAAACTTGAGTTCAAATCCTCTGACATCTATAATCTGAAGCAAGCTGAGTCTTGACTTTTAAATCTCTAAAACTAGATTAATAGTTATTCATTTAGTGGGTCATTATGAAGATTCAATTTATAAACACAATACATGCAAAAGGCCTGATAAATTTCCTGACAAACACTGGCATTTTAAAATATGGAAGTTGTGATTTTCTACACAATGTTCCAAAAGAAGCAAAGTGCTGGAAAACATGCATTGTGTGTTATGTTTTGGTTGAAATAGTATATTTCTGTCAATTTAATATTAATTAAATATAATTTCTCTATGTTATTATATGAATATAGGCATTCATTCACTCCTGAAAATTAAACAAGAGATAAGTGTTTTTAAATTTCACTGACATAATAACTTTTACCATCAATTAAGTTAGATATCATTGCAACTTTAATTAAATGCCAAAGTATTATAGAAATCAACTAAAGTTTGTTTAATGAATTTCCTAAGCTATTAGAAAACGTTGAAGACAATTGTATGACCATAGTTAATAATTTAGGGTATAGTTGGGGGGAAAGACACCCCCCAACTATAGAATTAGAATTAGGTATATTGAATCCTAAGCAGTAATTTAAAAAAAAATCCTGGGTCAGCTATGTGGCATTATTCAATTTATTTATTTAGTATACCTAATTATGA
>NW_007102989.1:0-338 GCF_000164805.1 Carlito syrichta | reverse complement strand
TATATATATATATATATATATATATATATATATATATATATATATGGGGTGTGTGTGTGTGTATGTATGTATACACACATATATACATTTTTTTTTTCTTTTTGAGCAGGAGTCTCACTCTGTTGTCCAGACTGGAGGGCAATGGCACTCTCATAGCCACCGCAGCCTCGACCTGCTGGGCTCAGGCACCTTCCAAGTAGCTGGAACTACAGGCATGCGCCACCACGCCCAGATAATTTTTTTGATTTATTGTAGAGACAAGGTCTCGCCATGTTGCTCAGGCTGGTCTCAAACCTGTGGGCTCAGGCAATCCTCTCGCCTCTGCCTCCCAAAGTGCT
>NW_007102988.1:0-306 GCF_000164805.1 Carlito syrichta | reverse complement strand
TGATCTCTAACTCCGAGACGCGATTCCTTAAAACCCTCCCGGGGCCTCCGGATGAGAAAACGGATGAGATGAGATGAGAAAACAGAGGCTCAGGGTGCGGGGGAGTCCCTTGCCCCCACGGAGACGCGCGCTGGAGCGCGGACCCTCGAGCTGCGGGAGGTCGGGACCGAAAGGGGCGTCGGGGGGGCCGCAGGACCGCGGTCTCTCCGGGCCTCTCCGGCCCTGCCCCGGAGCGGCGTGCTTTGGCCGGTGCCGAGCAGGTGCCTCCGCGTCCGTCCTTCGGCCCATCCGGCCCCCCGACCCTAG
>NW_007102987.1:214463-215295 GCF_000164805.1 Carlito syrichta | reverse complement strand
GTACTCTACTCCGAATTCCTCTGGCTTTAATGTTCTTTTCAAGTTTGAAAATGTGTTAGGAGAAGACAACATTCTGATAATTGGAAGTTCAGTATGTCTGTCTTTTTCTTCTATTCTTTTATACTTTTTTAGATACAATTAACACTTCACACTTCACCTGGTCCCTTCTTGGTTACCTTTGACACTTCCTTGATATTTATTTAGATGTTCGTGCCACCTTTACTTTGAACTCTGTGGTTAAGAGAATCAATAACTTTTAAACAAGCATGTTTTTCTCACAGAGGATGTGCAATTAGCATACTACATGCATGTGGATGTCCACTTGTCTTTTTTTATTTGTCAAAAGATCATGGCAAAATCATGAAAATTGTAAAGAAAAGCGATTACCATCAAATCAAAATACCTGCTGTGAAATTGCAGAAATAGCTTGTTTTCTTATAATTTTGAAGAGAGCATTTCACAGAAGATGGGAAAATGTATGAAGAGAACTTCATGGGTGTTGTCTTAGAATTTATGAACCATGAGTAATGCATTTAATTTAAAATGACTGTTTTCTGTAAGCATGTGTGAATGCAAATTTCAAAGGCTTAGTAGAATTTGACTCTCTCCTATCGGGTTCAAACAATATCCCATTGTCATCACCAAAAATGAAAGTTAAAAATATGCCTTTTGCCAGGACTTTTGATACTTTACCAGTTTCCTTTTAGAGCCTTGTCTTATATAACACTGGCTCTGGACTGAGCCAGTGTTTTCTTGATTAGTTCCATCTGTCTTTGCTGTGTTACCCAGGAACTGTCAGACATGTCATCATTAACCCATTGCTGATGTGCTG